>NW_027308130.1:0-187000 GCF_047496885.1 Scyliorhinus torazame | reverse complement strand
CACACAAAAACGAACACACACACACACACACAAACAAAAAAACACACAAAAACAAAATCACACACACACAAACACACACACACAAAACAAAACACACACAAAGACAAAAACACACACAAACAAACACACACACACAAAAACCAAAACACACACAAAGATAAACACACACACACAAAAACAAAAACACACACACAAAAAGAAAAACACGCACAAAAACAAAAACAGACACAAAAACAAAAACACACACACACAAACAAAAACACACACAGAAACAAAAATACACACACACACACAAACCAAAACACACACAAAAACAAAAACACACACACACACAAAAACAAAAACACACACAAAAACGAACACACACACAAACAAAAACACATACAAAAACAAACGCGCACACACGATCAAAAAAACAAAAACATACACAAAAACAAAAACACACACAAAAACAAAAACACACACACACTCAAAAACAAAAACATACACAAAAACATAAACACACACACACAAACACACACACTCACACAAACAAAAACACACACAAAAAAAAACAAAAGCAAACACACACACACACAAAAACAAAAACACACACAAAAACAAAAACACACACACGCACACAAAACAAAAACACACACAAAAACAAAAACACACACACAAAAACAAAAACCCACACAAAAACAAATATACAAACAGAAACAAAAACACACACACAAACACACACACACAAAAACAAAAACACACACAAAGACAAAAACACACACAAAAACAATCACACACACACACGCCCAAAAACACACACAAAAACAAACACACACACACACAAAAAGAAACACACACAAAAACAAAAACCCACACACAAAAAGAAAAACACACACAAAAACACACACACACACAAAACCAAAAACACACACAAAAACAAAAACACACACACACAAACAAAAACACACACAAAAACAAAAACACACACACATACACAAAAACAAAAACACACACAAAAACGAACACACACACACACACAAACAAAAACACACACAAAAACAAACGCACACACACACACTCACAAAAACATACACAAAAACAAAAACACACACAAAAACGAAAACACACACACACAAAAAGAAAAACACACACAAAAACAAAAACAGACACAAAAACAAAAACACACACACAAAAACAAAAACACACACAAAAAGAAAAACAGACACAAAAACAAAAACACACACACACAAACAAAAACACGCACAAAAACAAAAACACACACACACAAAAACAAAATCACACAAAAAAACAAAAGCACACACACACAAACACACACACACAAAAACAAAACACACACAAAGACAAAAACACACACAAAAACAAACACGCACACGCACAAAAACAAAAACACACACAAAGATAAACACACACACACACAAAAACAAACACACACACAAAAACGAAAACACACACAAAACCAAAAACACAGACAAAAACAAAAACACACACACACAAACAAAAACACACACAAAAACAAAAACACACACACATACACAAAAACAAAAACACACACAAAAACGAACACACACACACACATACAAAAACACACACAAAAACAAACGCACACACACACACTCACAAAAACAAAAACATACACAAAAACAAAAACACACACAAAAACGAACACACACGCAAACAAAAACACATCAAAAACAAAAACACACACACACAAAAACAAAAACACACACAAAAACGAACACACACACACACACAAACAAAAACACAAACAAAAACAAAAACACACACACACAAAAACAAAATCACACACAAAAACAAAAGCACACACACACAAACACACACACAGAAAAACAAAACACATACAAAGACAAAAACACACACAAAAACAAACACACACACGCACAAAAACAAAAACACACACAAAGATAAACACACACACACACAAAAACAAACACACACACAAAAACGAAAACACACACACACAAAAAGAAAAACACACACAAAAACAAAAACAGACACAAAAACAAAAACACACACACAAAAACAAAAACACACACAAAAAGATAAACAGACACAAAAACAAAAACACACACACAAACAAAAACACGCACAAAAACAGAAACACACACACACAAAAACAAAATCACACACAAAAACAAAAGCACACACAAAAACAAACACGCACACGCACAAAAACAAAAACACACACAAAGATAAACACACACACACACAAAAACAAACACACACACAAAAATGAAAACACACACAAAACCAAAAACACACACAAAAACAAAAACACACACACACAAACAAAAACACACACAAAAACAAAAACACACACACATACACAAAAACAAAAACACACACAAAAACGAACACACACACACACACAAACAAAAACACACACAAAACAAACGCACACACACACACTCACAAAAACAAAAACATACACAAAAACTAAAACACACACAAAAACGAACACACACGCAAAAAAAACACACACAAAAACAAACGCACACACACACGATCAAAAAAACAAAAACATATACAAAAACAAAAACACACACACTCAAAAACAAAAAAAATATACAAAAACATAAACACACACACACAAACGCACACACTCACACAAACAAAAACACACACAAAAACAAAAACACACACATACAAAAAAAGAAAAGCAAACACACACACACACAAAAACAAAAACACACACACAAACAAAAAGACACATAAAAACAAACAAACACATACACAAAAAACAAAAGCAAACACACACACACTCACAAAACAAAAATACACACAAAAACAAAAAGACACACACGCACACAAAAACAAAAACACACACAAAAACAAAAACACACACACAAAAACAAAAACCCACACAAAAACAAAAACAGACACACAAAAAGAAAAACACACACAAAAACAAAAACAGACACAAAAACAAAAACACACCCACACACACACAAAAACAAAAACATACACAAAAACACACACACACACAAAAACAAAAACACACACAAAAACAAACACACACACACAGACACAAAAATAAAAACACACACAAAAACAAAAACACACACACGCACACACACACAAACAAAAACACACACAAAAACAAACACACACACACAAGAACAAACACACACACACACGCAAACAAAAACACCCACACAAAAACAAAAACACACACAAAAACAAATATACACACAAAAACAAAAACACACAAAAACAAACACACACACAAAAACAAAAACCCACACACACAAAAAGAAAAACACACAAAAAAACACACACACACACACACACACTCACAAAAACATACACAAAAACAAAAACGCACACAAAAACAAAAACACACACACAAAAACAAAAACATACACAAAAACAAACACACACACAGACACAAAAACAAAAACACACACAAAAACAAAAACACACACAAAAACAAAAACCCACCCACACAAAAAGAAAAACACACACAAAAACAAACGCACACACACACACTCACAAAAACATACACAAAAACAAAAACACACACAAAAACAAAAACACACACACAAAAACAAAAACAAAAGCACACACACACAAACACACACACACACACACTCACAAAAACAAAAACATACACAAAAACTAAAACACACACAAAAACGAACACACACGCAAACAAAAACACACACAAAAACAAACGCACACACACACGATCAAAAAAACAAAAACATATACAAAAACAAAAACACACACACTCAAAAACAAAAAAAATATACAAAAACATAAACACACACACACAAACGCACACACTCACACAAACAAAAACACACACAAAAACAAAAACACACACATACAAAAAAAGAAAAGCAAACACACACACACACAAAAACAAAAACACACACACAAACAAAAAGACACATAAAAACAAACAAACACATACACAAAAAACAAAAGCAAACACACACACACTCACAAAACAAAAATACACACAAAAACAAAAAGACACACACGCACACAAAAACAAAAACACACACAAAAACAAAAACACACACACAAAAACAAAAACCCACACAAAAACAAAAACAGACACACAAAAAGAAAAACACACACAAAAACAAAAACAGACACAAAAACAAAAACACACACACACACAAACAAAAACACACACAGAAACAAAAATACACACACACACACAAACCAAAACACACACAAAAACAAAAACACACACACACACAAAAACAAAAACACACACAAAAACGAACACACACACAAACAAAAACACATACAAAAACAAACGCGCACACACGATCAAAAAAACAAAACATACACAAAAACAAAAACACACACAAAAACAAAAACACACACACTCAAAAACAAAAACATACACAAAAACATAAACACACACACACAAACACACACACTCACACAAACAAAAACACCCACAAAAAAAACAAAAGCAAACACACACACACACAAAAACAAAAACACACACAAAAACAAAAACACACACACGCACACAAAACAAAAACACACACAAAAACAAAAACACACACACAAAAACAAAAACCCACACAAAAACAAATATACAAACAGAAACAAAAACACACACACAAACACACACACACAAAAACAAAAACACACACAAAGACAAAAACACACACAAAAACAATCACACACACACACGCCCAAAAACACACACAAAAACAAACACACACACACACAAAAAGAAACACACACACAAAAACAAAAACCCACACACAAAAAGAAAAACACACACAAAAACACACACACACACAAAACCAAAAACACACACAAAAACAAAAACACACACACACAAACAAAAACACACACAAAAACAAAAATACACACACATACACAAAAACAAAAACACACACAAAAACGAACACACACACACACACAAACAAAAACACACACAAAAACAAACGCACACACACACACTCACAAAAACATACACAAAAACAAAAACACACACACAAAAACAAAAACATACACAAAAACAAAAACACACACACACAAACACACACAGACACAAAAACAAAAACACACACAAAAACAAACACACACACACACAAAAACAAAAACACACACCCACACACACACAAAAACAAAAACATACACAAAAACACACACACACACAAAAACAAAAACACACACAAAAACAAACACACACACACAGACACAAAAATAAAAACACACACAAAAACAAAAACACACACACGCACACACACACAAACAAAAACACACACAAAAACAAACACACACACACAAGAACAAACACACACACACACGCAAACAAAAACACCCACACAAAAACAAAAACACACACAAAAACAAATATACACACAAAAACAAAAACACACAAAAACAAACACACACACAAAAACAAAAACCCACACACACAAAAAGAAAAACACACAAAAAAACACACACACACACACACACACTCACAAAAACATACACAAAAACAAAAACGCACACAAAAACAAAAACACACACACAAAAACAAAAACATACACAAAAACAAACACACACACAGACACAAAAACAAAAACACACACAAAAACAAAAACACACACAAAAACAAAAACCCACCCACACAAAAAGAAAAACACACACAAAAACAAACGCACACACACACACTCACAAAAACATACACAAAAACAAAAACACACACAAAAACAAAAACACACACACAAAAACAAAAACAAAAGCACACACACACAAACACACACACACACACACTCACAAAAACAAAAACATACACAAAAACTAAAACACACACAAAAACGAACACACACGCAAACAAAAACACACACAAAAACAAACGCACACACACACGATCAAAAAAACAAAAACATATACAAAAACAAAAACACACACACTCAAAAACAAAAAAAATATACAAAAACATAAACACACACACACAAACGCACACACTCACACAAACAAAAACACACACAAAAACAAAAACACACACATACAAAAAAAGAAAAGCAAACACACACACACACAAAAACAAAAACACACACACAAACAAAAAGACACATAAAAACAAACAAACACATACACAAAAAACAAAAGCAAACACACACACACTCACAAAACAAAAATACACACAAAAACAAAAAGACACACACGCACACAAAAACAAAAACACACACAAAAACAAAAACACACACACAAAAACAAAAACCCACACAAAAACAAAAACAGACACACAAAAAGAAAAACACACACAAAAACAAAAACAGACACAAAAACAAAAACACACACACACACAAACAAAAACACACACAGAAACAAAAATACACACACACACACAAACCAAAACACACACAAAAACAAAAACACACACACACACAAAAACAAAAACACACACAAAAACGAACACACACACAAACAAAAACACATACAAAAACAAACGCGCACACACGATCAAAAAAACAAAACATACACAAAAACAAAAACACACACAAAAACAAAAACACACACACTCAAAAACAAAAACATACACAAAAACATAAACACACACACACAAACACACACACTCACACAAACAAAAACACCCACAAAAAAAACAAAAGCAAACACACACACACACAAAAACAAAAACACACACAAAAACAAAAACACACACACGCACACAAAACAAAAACACACACAAAAACAAAAACACACACACAAAAACAAAAACCCACACAAAAACAAATATACAAACAGAAACAAAAACACACACACAAACACACACACACAAAAACAAAAACACACACAAAGACAAAAACACACACAAAAACAATCACACACACACACGCCCAAAAACACACACAAAAACAAACACACACACACACAAAAAGAAACACACACACAAAAACAAAAACCCACACACAAAAAGAAAAACACACACAAAAACACACACACACACAAAACCAAAAACACACACAAAAACAAAAACACACACACACAAACAAAAACACACACAAAAACAAAAATACACACACATACACAAAAACAAAAACACACACAAAAACGAACACACACACACAAACAAAAACACACACAAAAACAAACGCACACACACACACTCACAAAAACATACACAAAAACAAAAACACACACACAAAAACAAAAACATACACAAAAACAAAAACACACACACACAAACACACACAGACACAAAAACAAAAACACACACAAAAACAAACACACACACACACAAAAACAAAAACACACACCCACACACACACAAAAACAAAAACATACACAAAAACACACACACACACAAAAACAAAAACACACACAAAAACAAACACACACACACAGACACAAAAATAAAAACACACACAAAAACAAAAACACACACACGCACACACACACAAACAAAAACACACACAAAAACAAACACACACACACAAGAACAAACACACACACACACGCAAACAAAAACACCCACACAAAAACAAAAACACACACAAAAACAAATATACACACAAAAACAAAAACACACAAAAACAAACACACACACAAAAACAAAAACCCACACACACAAAAAGAAAAACACACAAAAAAACACACACACACACACACACACTCACAAAAACATACACAAAAACAAAAACGCACACAAAAACAAAAACACACACACAAAAACAAAAACATACACAAAAACAAACACACACACAGACACAAAAACAAAAACACACACAAAAACAAAAACACACACAAAAACAAAAACCCACCCACACAAAAAGAAAAACACACACAAAAACAAACGCACACACACACACTCACAAAAACATACACAAAAACAAAAACACACACAAAAACAAAAACACACACACAAAAACAAAAACAAAAGCACACACACACAAACACACACACACACACACACACAAAAACAAAACACACACAAAGACAAAAACACACACAAAAACACACACAAAAACAAACACACACACGCACAAAACACACACTCACAAAAACATACACAAAAACAAAACACACACAAAGAAAGAAACACACACAAAAACACACACAAAGATAAACACACACACACACAAAAACAAACACACACACAAAAACGAAAACACACACACACAAAAAGAATAACACACACAAAAACAAAAACAGACACAAAAACAAAAACACACACACAAAAACAAAAACACACACAAAAAGAAAAACAGACACAAAAACAAAAACACACACACACAAACAAAAACACGCACAAAAACAAAAACACACACACACAAAAACAAAATCACACAAAAAAACAAAAGCACACACACACAAACACACACACACAAAAACAAAACACACACAAAGACAAAAACACACACAAAAACAAACACGCACACGCACAAAAACAAAAACACACAAAGATAAACACACACACACACAAAAACAAACACACACACAAAAACGAAAACACACACAAAACCAAAAACACACACAAAAACAAAAACACACACACACAAACAAAAACACACACAAAAACAAAAACACACACACATACACAAAAACAAAAACACACACAAAAACGAACACACACACACACATACAAAAACACACACAAAAACAAACGCACACACACATTCACAAAAACAAAAACATACACAAAAACAAAAACACACACAAAAACGAACACACACGCAAACAAAAACACATCAAAAACAAAAACACACACACACAAAAACAAAAACACACACAAAAACGAACACACACACACACACACACAAAAACACAAACAAAAACAAAAACACACACACACAAAAACAAAATCACACACAAAAACAAAAGCACACACACACAAACACACACACAGAAAAACAAAACACACACAAAGACAAAAACACACACAAAAACAAACACACACACGCACAAAAACAAAAACACACACAAAGATAAACACACACACACACAAAAACAAACACACACACAAAAACGAAAACACACACACACAAAAAGAAAAACACACACAAAAACAAAAACAGACTCAAAAACAAAAACACACACACAAAAACAAAAACACACACAAAAAGATAAACAGACACAAAAACAAAAACACACACACAAACAAAAACACGCACAAAAACAAAAACACACACACACAAAAACAAAATCACACACAAAAACAAAAGCACACACAAAAACAAACACGCACACGCACAAAAACAAAAACACACACAAAGATAAACACACACACACACAAAAACAAACACACACACAAAAATGAAAACACACACAAAACCAAAAACACACACAAAAACAAAAACACACACACACAAACAAAAACACACACAAAAACAAAAACACACACACATACACAAAAACAAAAACACACACAAAAACGAACACACACACACACACACAAACAAAAACACACACAAAAACAAACGCACACACACACACTCACAAAAACAAAAACATACACAAAAACTAAAACACACACAAAAACGAACACACACGCAAACAAAAACACACACAAAAACAAACGCACACACACACGATCAAAAAAACAAAAACATATACAAAAACAAAAACACACACACTCAAAAACAAAAAAAATATACAAAAACATAAACACACACACACAAACGCACACACTCACACAAACAAAAACACGCACAAAAACAAAAACACACACACACAAAAACAAAATCACACACAAAAACAAAAGCACACACAAAAACAAACACGCACACGCACAAAAACAAAAACACACACAAAGATAAACACACACACACACAAAAACAAACACACACACAAAAATGAAAACACACACAAAACCAAAAACACACACAAAAACAAAAACACACACACACAAACAAAAACACACACAAAAACAAAAACACACACACATACACAAAAACAAAAACACACACAAAAACGAACACACACACACACACAAACAAAAACACACACAAAAACAAACGCACACACACACACTCACAAAAACAAAAACATACACAAAAACTAAAACACACACAAAAACGAACACACACGCAAACAAAAACACACACAAAAACAAACGCACACACACACGATCAAAAAAACAAAAACATATACAAAAACAAAAACACACACACTCAAAAACAAAAAAAATATACAAAAACATAAACACACACACACAAACGCACACACTCACACAAACAAAAACACACACAAAAACAAAAACACACACATACAAAAAAAGAAACGCAAACACACACACACACAAAAACAAAAACACACACACAAACAAAAAGACACATAAAAACAAACACACACATACACAAAAAACAAAAGCAAACACACACACACTCACAAAACAAAAATACACACAAAAACAAAAAGACACACACGCACACAAAAACAAAAACACACACAAAAACAAAAACACACACACAAAAACAAAAACCCACACAAAAACAAATATACACACAAAAACAAAAACACACAAAAACAAACACACACACAAAAACAAAAACCCACACACACAAAAAGAAAAACACTCACAAAAACACACACACACACACAACCAAAAACACACACAAAAACAAAAAAACACACACACACAAAGAAAAACACACACAAAAACAAAAACACACACACCTACACAAAAACAAAAACACACACAAAAACGAACACACACACACAAACAAAAACACACAAAAACAAACGCACACACACACACTCACAAAAACAAAAACATACACAAAAACAAAAACACACACAAAAACAAAAACACACACACTCCAAAACAAAAACACACACAAAGATAAACACACACACACACAAAAACAAACACACACACAAAGACGAAAACACACACACACAAAACCAAAAACACACACAAAAACAAAAACACACACACACAAACAAAAACACACACAAAAACAAAAACACACACACATACACAAAAACAAAAACACACACAAAAACGAACACACACACACAAACAAAACCACACACAAAAACAAACGCACACACACACACTCACAAAAACAAAAACATACACAAAAACAAAAACACACACAAAAACGAACACACACACAAACAAAAACACACACAAAAACAAACGCACACACACACGATCAAAAAAACAAAAACATATACAAAAACAAAAACACACACACTCAAAAACAAAAAAATATACAAAAACATAAACACACACACAAACACACACACTCACACAAACAAAAACACACACAAAAACAAAAACACACACACACACAAAAACAAAAGCAAACACACACACACAAAAACAAAAACACACACACAAACAAAAACACACATAAAAACAAACACACACATACACAAAAAACAAAAGCAAACACACACACACTCACAAAACAAAAATACACACAAAAACAAAAAGACACACACGCACACAAAAACAAAAACACACACAAAAACAAAAACACACACACAAAAACAAAAACCCACACAAAAACAAATATACACACAAAAACAAAAACACACAAAAACAAACACACACACAAAAACAAAAACCCACACACACAAAAAGAAAAACACACACAAACACACACACACACACAAAACCAAAAACACACACAAAAACAAAAACACACAAAAACAAAAACCCACACAAAAACAAATATACACACAAAAACAAAAACACACAAAAACAAACACACACACAAAAACAAAAACACACACATACAAAAAAAGAAACGCAAACACACACACACACAAAAACAAAAACACACACACAAACAAAAAGACACATAAAAACAAACACACACATACACAAAAAACAAAAGCAAACACACACACACTCACAAAACAAAAATACACACAAAAACAAAAAGACACACACGCACACAAAAACAAAAACACACACAAAAACAAAAACACACACACAAAAACAAAAACCCACACAAAAACAAATATACACACAAAAACAAAAACACACAAAAACAAACACACACACAAAAACAAAAACCCACACACACAAAAAGAAAAACACTCACAAAAACACACACACACACACAACCAAAAACACACACAAAAACAAAAAAACACACACACACAAAGAAAAACACACACAAAAACAAAAACACACACACCTACACAAAAACAAAAACACACACAAAAACGAACACACACACACAAACAAAAACACACAAAAACAAACGCACACACACACACTCACAAAAACAAAAACATACACAAAAACAAAAACACACACAAAAACAAAAACACACACACTCCAAAACAAAAAAACACACAAAGATAAACACACACACACACAAAAACAAACACACACACAAAGACGAAAACACACACACACAAAACCAAAAACACACACAAAAACAAAAACACACACACACAAACAAAAACACACACAAAAACAAAAACACACACACATACACAAAAACAAAAACACACACAAAAACGAACACACACACACAAACAAAACCACACACAAAAACAAACGCACACACACACACTCACAAAAACAAAAACATACACAAAAACAAAAACACACACAAAAACGAACACACACACAAACAAAAACACACACAAAAACAAACGCACACACACACGATCAAAAAAACAAAAACATATACAAAAACAAAAACACACACACTCAAAAACAAAAAAATATACAAAAACATAAACACACACACAAACACACACACTCACACAAACAAAAACACACACAAAAACAAAAACACACACACACACAAAAACAAAAGCAAACACACACACACAAAAACAAAAACACACACACAAACAAAAACACACATAAAAACAAACACACACATACACAAAAAACAAAAGCAAACACACACACACTCACAAAACAAAAATACACACAAAAACAAAAAGACACACACGCACACAAAAACAAAAACACACACAAAAACAAAAACACACACACAAAAACAAAAACCCACACAAAAACAAATATACACACAAAAACAAAAACACACAAAAACAAACACACACACAAAAACAAAAACCCACACACACAAAAAGAAAAACACACACAAACACACACACACACACAAAACCAAAAACACACACAAAAACAAAAACACACACACAAAAACAAAAACCCACACAAAAACAAATATACACACAAAAACAAAAACACACAAAAACAAACACACACACAAAAACAAAAACCCACACACACAAAAAGAAAAACACTCACAAAAACACACACACACACACAACCAAAAACACACACAAAAACAAAAAAACACACACACACAAAGAAAAACACACACAAAAACAAAAACACACACACCTACACAAAAACAAAAACACACACAAAAACGAACACACACACACAAACAAAAACACACAAAAACAAACGCACACACACACACTCACAAAAACAAAAACATACACAAAAACAAAAACACACACAAAAACAAAAACACACACACTCCAAAACAAAAACACACACAAAGATAAACACACACACACACAAAAACAAACACACACACAAAGACGAAAACACACACACACAAAACCAAAAACACACACAAAAACAAAAACACACACACACAAACAAAAACACACACAAAAACAAAAACACACACACATACACAAAAACAAAAACACACACAAAAACGAACACACACACACAAACAAAAACACACACAAAAACAAACGCACACACACACACTCACAAAAACAAAAACATACACAAAAACAAAAACACACACAAAAACGAACACACACACAAACAAAAACACACACAAAAACAAACGCACACACACACGATCAAAAAAACAAAAACATATACAAAAACAAAAACACACACACTCAAAAACAAAAAAATATACAAAAACATAAACACACACACAAACACACACACTCACACAAACAAAAACACACACAAAAACAGAAACACACACACACACAAAAACAAAAGCAAACACACACACACAAAAACAAAAACACACACACAAACAAAAACACACATAAAAACAAACACACACATACACAAAAAACAAAAGCAAACACACACACACTCACAAAACAAAAATACACACAAAAACAAAAAGACACACACGCACACAAAAACAAAAACACACACAAAAACAAAAACACACACACAAAAACAAAAACCCACACAAAAACAAATATACACACAAAAACAAAAACACACAAAAAAACACACACACACACACACACACTCACAAAAACATACACAAAAACAAAAACGCACACAAAAACAAAAACACACACACAAAAACAAAAACATACACAAAAACAAACACACACACAGACACAAAAACAAAAACACACACAAAAACAAAAACACACACAAAAACAAAAACCCACCCACACAAAAAGAAAAACACACACAAAAACAAACGCACACACACACACTCACAAAAACATACACAAAAACAAAAACACACACAAAAACAAAAACACACACACAAAAACAAAAACAAAAGCACACACACACAAACACACACACACACACACACACACAAAAACAAAACACACACAAAGACAAAAACACACACAAAACCACACACAAAAACAAACACACACACGCACAAAACACACACTCACAAAAACATACACAAAAACAAAACACACACAAAGAAAGAAACACACACAAAAACACACACAAAGATAAACACACACACACACAAAAACAAACACACACACAAAAACGAAAACACACACACACAAAAAGAAAAACACACACAAAAACAAAAACAGACACAAAAACAAAAACACACACACAAAAACAAAAACACACACAAAAAGAAAAACAGACACAAAAACAAAAACACACACACACAAACAAAAACACGCACAAAAACAAAAACACACACACACAAAAACAAAATCACACAAAAAAACAAAAGCACACACACTCAAACACACACACACAAAAACAAAACACACACAAAGACAAAAACACACACAAAAACAAACACGCACACGCACAAAAACAAAAACACACAAAGATAAACACACACACACACAAAAACAAACACACACACAAAAACGAAAACACACACAAAACCAAAAACACGCACAAAAACAAAAACACACACACACAAACAAAAACACACACAAAAACACACACACATACACAAAAACAAAAACACACACAAAAACGAACACACACACACACATACAAAAACACACACAAAAACAAACGCACACACACACACTCACAAAAACAAAAACATACACAAAAACAAAAACACACACAAAAACGAACACACACGCAAACAAAAACACATCAAAAACAAAAACACACACACACAAAAACAAAAACACACACAAAAACGAACACACACACACACACAAACAAAAACACAAACAAAAACAAAAACATACACACACAAAAACAAAATCACACACAAAAACAAAAGCACACACACACAAACACACACACACAAAAACAAAACACACACAAAGACAAAAACACACACAAAAACAAACACGCACACGCACAAAAACAAAAACACACAAAGATAAACACACACACACACAAAAACAAACACACCCACAAAAACGAAAACACACACAAAACCAAAAACACACACAAAAACAAAAACAGACACAAAAACAAAAACACACACACAAAAACAAAAACACACACAAAAAGAAAAACAGACACAAAAACAAAAACACACACACACAAACAAAAACACGCACAAAAACAAAAACACACACACACAAAAACAAAATCACACAAAAAAACAAAAGCACACACACACAAACACACACACACAAAAACACACACAAAAACGAACACACACACACACATACAAAAACACACACAAAAACAAACGCACACACACACACTCACAAAAACAAAAACATACACAAAAACAAAAACACACACAAAAACGAACACACACGCAAACAAAAACACATCAAAAACAAAAGCACACACACACAAACACACACACACAAAAACAAAACACACACAAAGACAAAAACACACACAAAAACAAACACACACACGCACAAAAACAAAAACACACACAAAGATAAACACACACACACACAAAAACAAACACACACACAAAAACGAAAACACACACACACAAAAAGAAAAACACACACAAAAACAAAAACAGACTCAAAAACAAAAACACACACACAAAAACAAAAACACACACAAAAAGATAAACAGACACAAAAACAAAAACACACACACAAACAAAAACACGCACAAAAACAAAAACACACACACACAAAAACAAAATCACACACAAAAACAAAAGCACACACAAAAACAAACACGCACACGCACAAAAACAAAAACACACACAAAGATAAACACACACACACACAAAAACAAACACACACACAAAAATGAAAACACACACAAAACCAAAAACACACACAAAAACAAAAACACACACACACAAACAAAAACACACACAAAAACAAAAACACACACACATACACAAAAACAAAAACACACACAAAAACGAACACACACACACACACAAACAAAAACACACACAAAAACAAACGCACACACACACACTCACAAAAACAAAAACATACACAAAAACTAAAACACACACAAAAACGAACACACACGCAAACAAAAACACACACAAAAACAAACGGACACACACACGATCAAAAAAACAAAAACATATACAAAAACAAAAACACACACACTCAAAAACAAAAAAAATATACAAAAACATAAACACACACACACAAACGCACACACTCACACAAACAAAAACACACACAAAAACAAAAACACACACATACAAAAAAAGAAAAGCAAACACACACACACACAAAAACAAAAACACACACACAAACAAAAAGACACATAAAAACAAACACACACATACACAAAAAACAAAAGCAAACACACACACACTCACAAAACAAAAATACACACAAAAACAAAAAGACACACACGCACACAAAAACAAAAACACACACAAAAACAAAAACACACACACAAAAACAAAAACCCACACAAAAACAAATATACACACAAAAACAAAAACACACAAAAACAAACACACACACAAAAACAAAAACCCACACACACAAAAAGAAAAACACTCACAAAAACACACACACACACACAACCAAAAACACACACAAAAACAAAAAAACACACACACACAAAGAAAAACACACACAAAAACAAAAACACACACACCTACACAAAAACAAAAACACACACAAAAACGAACACACACACACAAACAAAAACACACAAAAACAAACGCACACACACACACTCACAAAAACAAAAACATACACAAAAACAAAAACACACACAAAAACAAAAACACACACACTCCAAAACAAAAACACACACAAAGATAAACACACACACACACAAAAACAAACACACACACAAAGACGAAAACACACACACACAAAACCAAAAACACACACAAAAACAAAAACACACACACACAAACAAAAACACACACAAAAACAAAAACACACACACATACACAAAAACAAAAACACACACAAAAACGAACACACACACACAAACAAAAACACACACAAAAACAAACGCACACACACACACTCACAAAAACAAAAACATACACAAAAACAAAAACACACACAAAAACGAACACACACACAAACAAAAACACACACAAAAACAAACGCACACACACACGATCAAAAAAACAAAAACATATACAAAAACAAAAACACACACACTCAAAAACAAAAAAATATACAAAAACATAAACACACACACAAACACACACACTCACACAAACAAAAACACACACAAAAACAAAAACACACACACACACAAAAACAAAAGCAAACACACACACACAAAAACAAAAACACACACACAAACAAAAACACACATAAAAACAAACACACACATACACAAAAAACAAAAGCAAACACACACACACTCACAAAACAAAAATACACACAAAAACAAAAAGACACACACGCACACAAAAACAAAAACACACACAAAAACAAAAACACACACACAAAAACAAAAACCCACACAAAAACAAATATACACACAAAAACAAAAACACACAAAAACAAACACACACACAAAAACAAAAACCCACACACACAAAAAGAAAAACACACACAAACACACACACACACACAAAACCAAAAACACACACAAAAACCAAAAAACACACACACACAAACAAAAACACACACAAAAACAAAAACACACACACCTACACAAAAACAAAAACACACACAAAAACGAACACACACACACACACACAAACAAAAACACACAAAATCAAACGCACACACACACACTCACAAAAACAAAAACATACACAAAAACAAAAACACACACAAAAACAAAAACACACACACTCAAAAACAAAAACATACACAAAAACAAAAACACACACACACTCACACACACACAAACACACACAAAAACAAAAACACACACAAAACAGTTCACTACTGTAGCAGGTAGGGCATTCCACGGCCTCACTACTCTTTGCGTAAAGAACCTACCTCTGACCTCTGTCCTATATCTATTACCCCTCAGTTTAAAGTTATGTCCCCTCGTGCCAGCCATATCCATCCGCGGGAGAAGGCTCTCACTGTCCACCCTATCCAACCCCCTGATCATTTTGTATGCCTCTATTAAGTCTCCTCTTAACCTTCTTCTCTCCAACGAAAACAACCTCAAGTCCATCAGCCTTTCCTCATAAGATTTTCCCTCCATACCAGGCAACATCCTGGTAAATCTCCTCTGCACCCGCTGCAAAGCCTCCACGTCCTTCCTATAATGCGGTGACCAGAACTGTACGCAATACTCCAAATGCGGCCGTACCAGAGTTCTGTACAGCTGCAACATTACCTCCCGACTCCGGAACTCAACCCCTCTACCAATAAAGGCCAACACTCCATAGGCCTTCTTCACAACCCTATCAACCTGGGTGGCAACTTTCAGGGATCTATGTACATGGACACCTAGATCCCTCTGCTCATCCACACTTTCAAGAACTTTACCATTAGCCAAATATTCCGCATTCCTGTTATTCCTTCCAAAGTGAATCACCTCACACTTCTCTACATTAAACTCCATTTGCCACCTCTCAGCCCAGCTCTGCAGCTTATCTATATCCCTCTGTAACCTGCTACATCCTTCCACACTATCGACAACACCACCGACTTTAGTATCGTCTGCAAATTTACTCACCCACCCTTCTGCGCCTTCCTCTAGGTCATTGATAAAAATGACAAACAGCAACGGCCCCAGAACAGATCCTTGTGGTACTCCACTTGTGACTGTACTCCATTCTGAACATTTCCCATCAACCACCACCCTCTGTCTTCTTTCAGCTAGCCAATTTCTGATCCACAACTCTAAATCACCCTCAATCCCCAGCCTCCGTATTTTTTGCAATAGCCTACCGTGGGGAACCTTATCAAATGCTTTGCTGAAATCCATATACACCACATCAACTGCTCTACCCTCGTCTACCTGTTCAGTCACCTTCTCAAAGAACTCAATAAGGTTTGTGAGGCATGACCTACCCTTCACAAAGCCATGCTGACTATCCCTGATCATATTATTATCATATTAGATGATTATAAATCTTGTCTCTTATAATCCCCTCCAAGACTTTACCCACTACAGACGTGAGGCTCACCGGTCTATAGTTGCCGGGGTTGTCTCTGCTCCCCTTTTTGAACAAAGGGACCACATTTGCTGTCCTCCAGTCCTCTGGCACTATTCCTGTAGCCAATGATGACATAAAAATCAAAGCCAAAGGTCCAGCAATCTCTTCCCTGGCCTCCCAGAGAATCCTAGGATAAATCCCATCAGGTCCCGGGGACTTATCTATTTTCAGCCTGTCCAGAATTGGCAACACCTCTTCCCTACGTACCTCAATGCCATCTATTCTATTAGCCTGGGGCTCAGCATTCTCCTCCACAACATTATCTTTTTCCTGAGTGAATACTGACGAAAAATATTCATTTAGTATCCCGCCTATCTCTTCAGACTCCACACACAATTTCCCATCCCTGTCCTTGACTGGTCCTACTCTTTCCCTAGTCATTCGTTTATTCCTGACATACCTATAGAAAGCTTTTGGGTTTTCCTTGATCCTTCCTGCCAAATACTTCTCATGTCCCCTCCTTGCTCGTCTTAGCTCTCTCTTTAGATCCTTCCTCGCTACCTTGTAACTATCCATCGCCCCAACCGAAACTTCACACTTCATCTTCACATAGGCCTCCTTCTTCCTCTTAACAAGAGATTCCACTTCCTTGGTAAACCACGGTTCCCTCGCTCGACGCCTTCCTCCCTTTCTGACCGGTACATACTTGTCAAGAACACGCAGTAGCTGATCCTTGAACAAGCCCCACTTATCCAGTGTGCCCAACACTTGCAGCCTACTTCTCCACCTTATCCCCCCCAAGTCACGTCTAATGGCATCATAATTGCCCTTCCCCCAGCTATAACTCTTGCCCTGCGGTGTATACTTATCCCTTTCCATCATTAACGTAAACGTCACCGAATTGTGGTCACTGTCCCCAAAGTGCTTTCCTACCTATAAATCACAAAAACACACACACACACAAAACAAAAAAACACAGAAAAACAAAAACATTCACAGAAAAACAAAAACACACACAAAAACAAAAAACACACACACAAAATCAAAATCTCACACAAAAACAAAAATACACACACACACAAAAACAAAAACAAAAAAAAAAACGAACACACACACAAACAAAAACACACACAAAAACAAACGCACACACGCACAATCAAAAAAACAAAAACATACACAAAAACAAAAACACACACAAAAACAAAAACACACACAGAAACAAAAATACACACACACACAAACAAAAAAAGCACACAAAAACAAACACACACACACACAAAAACAAAAACACACACACACACAAAAACAAAAACACACACCCACACACACACAAAAACAAAAACACACACAAAAACGAACACACACACACAAAAACAAAAACACACACAAAAAGAAACACACACACAGACACAAAAATAAAAACACACACACACACAAAAACAAAAACACACACGCACACACACACAAACAAAAACACACACAAAAACAAACACACACACACACACACACAAAAACACTCACACACACAAAAACAAAAACACACACAAAAACAAACACACACACAAAGACAAAAACGCACACAAAAACAAACACACACACACGCACAAAAACTAAAACACACACAAAAACAAACACACACACACACAAAAACAAACATACACACAAAAACAAAAACACACACACAAAAAGTTAAACACACACACACACACGCGAACAAAAACACACACAAACACAAAAACACACACACACAAAAACAAAAACACACACAAAAACGAACACACACACACACACACAAACAAAAACACACACAAAAACAAAAACACACACACACAAAAACAAAATCACACACAAAAACAAAAGCACACACACACAAACACACACACACAAAAACAAAAACACACACAAAGACAAAAACACACACAGAAACAAACACACACGCGCACAAAAACAAAAACACACACAAAGATAAACACACACACACAAAAACTAACACGCACACAAAGACAAAAACACACACAGAAACAAACACAGACACGCACAAAAACAAAAACACACACAAAGATAAACACACACACACAAAAACTAACACGCACACAAAAACAAAAACACACACACACAAAAAGAAAAACACACACAAAAACAAAAACACACACAAAAACAAAAACAGACACAAAAACAAAAACACACACACAGAAACAAAAATACACACACACACACACAAACAAAAACACACACAAAAACAAAAACACACACACACACAAACAAAAACACACACAAAAACGAACACACACACAAACAAAAACACACACAAAAACAAACGCACACACACACAATCAAAAAAACAAAAACATACACAAAAACAAAAACAAAAACACACACAAAAACAAAAACACACACACTCAAAAACAAAAACAGACACAAAAACAAAAACACACACACACAAACACACACACTCACACAAACAAAAACACACACAAAAACAAAAACAGACACACAAAAAAAACAAAAGCAAACACACACACACACAAACAAAAACACACACACAAACAAAAACACACATAAAAACAAAAACACACATACACAAAAACAAAAGCAAACGCACACACACACAAACTCAAAAATACACACAAAAACAAAAACAGACACACACAAAAACAAAAACACACACAAAAACAAAAAAACACACACACACAAAAACAAAATCACACACAAAAACAAAAGCACACACACACAAACACACACACACAAAAACAAAAACACACACAAAAAAAGACACACACACACACAAAAACAAAAACACACACAAAAACAAACACACACACACACAAACAAAAACACACACAAAAAGAAAAACACACACACAAACAAAAACACACAAAAACAAACACACACACACAAACAAAAACACACACAAAAACAAAAACACACACACACACAAAAACAAACATACACACAAAAACAAAAACACACACACAAAAAGATAAACACACACAAAAACACACACACACACACAACCAAAAACACAAACAAAAACACACACACACACGAACAAAAACACACACAAAACCAAAAACACACACACACAAAAACAAAAACACACACAAAAACGAACACACACACACACACAAACAAAAACACACACAAAAACAAAAACACACACACACAAAAACAAAATCAAACACAAAAACAAAAGCACACACACACAAACACACACACACAAAAACAAAAACACACACAAAGACAAAAACACACACAGAAACAAACACACACACGCACAAAAAAAAACACACACAAAGATAAACACACACACACACAAAAACTAACACACACACAAAATCAAAAACACACACACACAAAAAGAAAAACACACACAAAAACAAAAACACACACACACAAAAAAAGACACACACACACACACAAACAAACAAAAACACACACAAAAACAAACACACACACACACAAACAAAAACACACACACAAACAAAAACACACACAAAAACAAACACACGCACACACAAACAAAAACACACACAAAAACAAAAACACACACACACACAAAAACAAAAACACACACACACACAAAAACAAAAACACACACACACAAAAACAAAAACACACACAAAAACAAAAACACACACACACACAAAAACACACACAAAAACAAAAGCACACACACACAAAAACAAAAACACACACACACAAAAACAAAAACACACACAAAAACAAACACACACACACAAAGACAAAAACGCACACAAAAACAAACACACACACACGCACAAAAACTAAAACACACACAAAAACAAACACACACACACACACAAAAACAAACATACACACAAAAACAAAAACACACACACAAAAAGTTAAACACACACAAAAACACACACACACACGCGAAGAAAAACACACACAAAAACAAAAACACACACACACAAAAACAAAAACACACACAAAAACGAACACACACACACACACACAAACAAAAACACACACACACAAAAACAAAATCACACACAAAAACAAAAGCACACACACACAAACACACACACACAAAAACAAAAACACACACAAAGACAAAAACACACACAGAAACAAACACACACGCGCACAAAAACAAAAACACACACAAAGATAAACACACACACACAAAAACTAACACGCACACAAAGACAAAAACACACACAGAAACAAACACAGACACGCACAAAAAGAAAAACACACACAAAGATAAACACACACACACAAAAACTAACACGCACACAAAAACAAAAACACACACACACAAAAAGAAAAACACACACAAAAACAAAAACACACACAAAAACAAAAACAGACACAAAAACAAAAACACACACACAGAAACAAAAATACAAACACACACACAAACAAAAACACACACACAAACAAAAACACTCACACACACACAAACAAAAACACACACAAAAACGAACACACACACAAACAAAAACACACACAAAAACAAACGCACACACACACAATCAAAAAAACAAAAACATACACAAAAACAAAAACAAAAACACACAAAAAAACAAAAACACACACACTCAAAAACAAAAACAGACACAAAAACAAAAACACACACACACAAACACACACACTCACACAAACAAAAACACACACAAAAACAAAAACACACACACACAAAAAACAAAAGCAAACACACACACACAAACAAAAACACACACACACAAACAAAAACACACATAAAAACAAAAACACACATACACAAAAACAAAAGCAAACGCACACACACACAAAATCAAAAATACACACAAAAACAAAAACACACACACACAAAAACAAAAACACACACAAAAACAAAAAAACACACACACACAAAAACAAAATCACACACAAAAACAAAAGCACACACACACAAACACACACACACAAAAACAAAAACACACACAAAAAAAGACACACACACACACAAAAACAAAAACACACACAAAAACAAACACACACACACACAAACAAAAACACACACAAAAACAAAAACACACACACAAACAAAAACACACAAAAACAAACACACACACAAACAAAAACACACACAAAAACAAAAACACACACACACACACACAAACAAACACACACACACACACAAAAACAAACATACACACAAAAACAAAAACACACACACAAAAAGATAAACACACACAAAAACACACACACACACACACAACCAAAAACACAAACAAAAACAAAAACACACACACGAACAAAAACACACACAAAAACAAAAACACACACACAAAAACAAAAACACACACAAAAACGAACACACACACACACACAAACAAAAACACACACAAAAACAAAAACACACACACACAAAAACAAAATCAAACACAAAAACAAAAACACACACAGAAACAAACACACACACGCACAAAAACAAAAACACACACAAAGATAAACACACACACACACAAAAACTAACACACACACAAAAACAAAAACACACACACACAAAAAGAAAAACACACACAAAAACAAAAACACACACACACAAAAAAAGACACACACACACACAAACAAAAACACACACAAAAACAAACACACACACAAACAAAAACACACACACAAACAAAAACACACACAAAAACAAACACACGCACACACAAACAAAAACACACACAAAAACAAAAACACACACACACACAAAAACAAAAACACACACACACACAAAAACAAAAACACACACACACAAAAACAAAAACACACACAAAAACAAAAACACACACACACACAAAAACACACACAAAAACAAAAGCACACACACACAAATACAAAAACACACACACACACAAACAAAAAGAAAAACACACACACGCACACACACACAAAAACAAAAACACACACACACAAAAACAAAAGCACACAAACACACACACACGAAAACAAAAACACACACAAAAACAAAAACACACACAGACACAAAAACAAAAACACACACATAAACACACACAGACACACAAAAACAAAAACACACACAAAAACAAAAACACACACACAGACACAAAAACAAAAACGCACACACACACATAAACAAAACACACACACAAACACACACACACAAAAACAAACACACACACAAAAACAAACACACATACACAAACAAAAACACACACAAAAACAAAAACACACACACACAAACAAAAGCACACACACACAAACACACACACACACAAAAAAACAAAAACATACACAAAAACAAAAACACACACACACACAAAAACAAAAAAACACACAAAGACACACAAAAACAAAAACACAATAAAAAGAAACCCTCACACACACACACAAACAAAAACACACACACACACACAAAAACAAAATCACACACAAAAACAAAACAACACAGACACAAACACACACACAAAAACAAAAACACACACAAAAACAAACACACACACAGAAAAACAAAAACACACACAAAAACAAACACACACACACAAACATGTGTGTGTGTCTTTTTTTGTGTGTGTGTGTTTTTGTTTTTGTGTGTGTTTTTGTTTTTGTGTGTGTGTGTTTATGTTTTTGTGTGTGTGTTAGTTTTTGTGTGTGTGTGTGTTTATCTTTGTGTGTGTTTTTGTTTTTGTGCGTGTGTGTGTTTGTTTCTGTGTGTGTTTTTGTTTTTGTGTTTGATTTTGTTTTTGTGTGTGTGTGTTTTTGTTTTTGTGTGTGTTTTTGTTTGTGTGTGTGTGTGTGTTCGTTTTTGTGTGTGTTTTTGTTTTTGTGTGTGTGTGTTTTTGTTTTTGTGTGTGTTTTTGTTCGTGTGTGTGTTTTTGTTTTTGTTCGTGTTTTTGGTTGTGTGTGTGTGTGTGTGTTTTTGTGTGTGTTTATCTTTTTGTGTGTGTGTTTTTGTTTTTGTGTGTATGTTTGTTTTTGTGTGTGTGTGTGTGTTTGTTTTTGTGTGTGTGTTTTTGTTTTTGTGTGTGTTTTTGTTTGTGTGTGTGTGTTTGTTTTTGTGTGTTTTTGTTTGTGTGTGTGTTTTTGTTTTTGTGTGTGTTTTTGTTTGTGTGTGTGTGTTTGTTTTTGTGTGTGTTTTTGTTTTTGTGTGTGTGTGTGTCTTTTTTTGTGTGTGTTTTTGTTTTTGTGTGTGTGTGTTTGTTTTTGTGTGTGTTTTTGTTTTTATGTGTGTTTGTTTGAGCTTTTGTTTTTGTGTGTGTTTTTGTTTTTCTGTGTGTTTTTGTTTTTCTGTGTGTGTGTTTTTTGTTTTTGTGTATGTCTGTTTGTTTTTGTGTGTGGTTTTGTTTTTCTGTGCGTGTGTGTTTTTTGTTTTTGTGTGTGTGTCTTTTTGTGTGTGTGTGTGTTTTTTGTTTTTGTGTGTGTATTTGTTTTTGTGTGTGTGTTTGTTTTTGTGTGTGTTTTTGTTTTTATGTGTGTTTGTTTGAGCTTTTGTTTTTGTGTGTGTTTTTGTTTTTCTGTGCGTGTGTTTTTGTTTTTGTTTGTGTTTTTGTTTTTCTGTGTGTGTTTTTTGTTTTTGTGTGTGTTTTTGTGTGTGTGTGTTTGTTTTTATGTGTGTGTGGTTTTGTTTTTGTGTGTTTTTGTTTTTGTGTGTGTGTTTTTATTTTTGTGTGTGTTTTTGTTTTTGAGTGTGTGTGTGTGTTTTTGTATTTGTGTGTGTGTTTTTGTTTTTGTGTGTGTTTTAGTTTTTGTGTGTTTTTTTGTTTTCGTGTGTGTTTTCGTTTTTCTGTGTGTGTGTTTGTGTATTTGTTTTTCTGTGTGTTTTTGTGTTTGTTTTTGTTTTTTTGTGTGTGTGTGTTTTTGTTTTTGTGTGTCTTTTTGTTTTTCTGTGTGTGTGTGTTTTGTTTTTGTGTATGTCTGTTTGTTTTTGTGTGTGTTTTTGTTTTTGTGCGTGTTTTTGTTTTTCTGTGTGTGTGTGTTTTTGTTTTTGTGTGTGTTTTTGTGTTTGTGTGTGTGTTTGTGTTTTTGTTTTTGTGTGTGTTTTTGTTTTTGTGTGTTTGTTTGTTTTTGTGTTTGTTTTTGTTTTTTTGTGTGTGTGTGTGTTTGAGCTTTTGTTTTTGTGTGTGTTTTTGTTTTTCTGTGCATGTGTGTTTTTGTTTTTGTGTGTGTTTTTGTTTTTGTGTGTGTATTTGTTTTTGTGTGTGTGTGTTTTTGTGTGTGTTTGTGTTTTTTCTTTTTGTGTGTGTGTGTTTGAGCTTTTGTTTTTGTGTGTGTTTTTGTTTTTCTATGTGTGTGTTTTTGTTTTTCTATGTGTGTGTTTTTGTTTTCGTGTGTGTTTTTGTTTTTGTGTGTGTGTGTTTGAGCTTTTGTTGTTGTGTGTGTTTTTGTTTTTCTGTGCGTGTGTGTTTTTGTTTTTGTGTGTGTGTTTTTTGTTTTTGTGTGTCTTTTTGTTTTTGTGTGTGTTTTTGTTTTTGTGCGTATGTTTTTGTTTTTGTGTGTGTTTATGTTTTTCTGGGTGTGTGTGCTTTTGTGGGTGTGTGTGTTTTTGTTTTTGTTTGTGTTTTTGTTTTTCTGTGTGTGTGTGTTTTTTGTTTTTGTGTGTGTGTGTTTTTGTGTGTGTGTGTGTTTTTTGTTTTTTGCGTGTGTTTTTGTTTTTGTTTATGTTTGTGTTTTTGTTTTTCTGTGTGTTTATGTTTTTGTGGGTGTTTGTTTCTGTTTGTTTTTGTGTGTTTGTTTTTGTTTTTGTGTGTGTTTTTTGTTTTTGTGTGTGTATTTGTTTTTGTGTGTGTTTGTTTTTGTGTGTGTGTTTGTTTTTGTGTGTGTGTGTTTTTGTTTTTGTGTGTGTATTTGTTTTTGTGTGTGTTTGTTTTTGTGTGTGTTTTTGTTTTTCTGTGTGTGTGTTTGTTTTTGTTTGTGTTTTTGTTTTTGTGTGTGGTTTTGTTTTGTGTGTGTTTTTGTTTTTCTGTGCGTGTGTGTTTTTGTTTTTGTGTGTGTTTTTGTTTTTCTGTGTGTGTTTTTTGTTTTTGTGTGTGTTTTTGTTTTTGTGCGTTTGTTTTTGTTTTTGTGTGTTTATGTTTTTGTGGGTGTGTGTTTTTTTTTGTGTATGTTTTTGTTTTTCTGTGTGAGTGTGTTTTCTGTTTTTGTGTGTGTTTTTGTTTTTGTGTGTGTGTGTTTGTTTTTGTGTGTATGTGGTTTTGTTTTTGTGTGTGTGTTTGTGTTTTTGTGGGTGTGTGTTTGTTTTTGTGTGTGTTTGTTTTTGTTGTTGTGTGTGTTTTAGTTTTTGTGTGTGTGGTTTTGTTTTTGCGTGTGTTTTTGTTTTTCTTTTTGTGTGTGTTTTTGTTTTTGTGTGTTTGTTTTTGTGTGTGTGTGTTTGTTTTTGTGTGTGTGGTTTTGTTTTTGCGTGTGTTTTTGTTTTTGTTTTTGTGTGTGTTTTTGTTTTTGTGTGTTTGTTTTTGTGTGTGTGTGTTTGTTTTTGTGTGTGGTTTTGTTTTTCTGTGCGTGTGTGTTTTTTGTTTTTGTGTGTGTGTCTTTTTGTGTGTGTGTGTGTTTTTTGTTTTTGTGTGTGTATTTGTTTTTGTGTGTGTGCTTGTTTTTGTGTGTGTTTTTGTTTTTATGTGTGTTTGTTTGAGCTTTTGTTTTTGTGTGTGTGTTTTTGCTTTTGTGTGTGTTTTAGTTTTTGTGTGTTTTTTTGTTTTCGTGTGTGTTTTCGTTTTTCTGTGTGTGTGTTTGTGTTTTTGTTTTTGTGTGTGTTTTTGTGTTTGTTTTTGTTTTTCTGTGTGTGTGTTTTGTTTTTGTGTATGTCTGTTTGTTTTTGTGTGTGTTTTTGTTTTTGTGCGTGTTTTTGTTTTTCTGTGCGTGTGTGTTTTTGTTTTTGTGTGTGTTTTTGTTTTTGTGTGTGTGTTTGTGTTTTTGTTCTTGTGTGTGTTTTTGTTTTTGTGTGTGTGTTTGTTTTTGTGTTTGTTTTTGTTTTTTTGTGTGTGTGTGTGTTTGAGCTTTTGTTTTTGTGTGTGTTTTTGTTTTTCTGTGCGTGTGTGTTTTTGTTTTTGTGTGTGTTTTTGTTTTTGTGCATTTGTTTTTGTTTTTGTGTGTGTTTATGTTTTTGTGGGTGTATGTTTTTTTGTGTATGTTTTTGTTTTTCTGTGTGTGTGTGTTTTGTTTCTGTGTGTGTTTTTGTTTTGTGTGTGTGTGTTTGTTTTTGTGCGTGTGTTTGTTTTTGTGTGTGTTTTTGTTTTGTGTGTGTGTTTGTTTTTGTGTGTGTGTTTGTTTTTGTGTGTGTTTGTGTTTTTGTGTGTATTTGTGTTTTTTCTTTTTGTGTGTGTGTGTTTGAACTTTTGTTTTTGTGTGTGTTTTTGTTTTTCTGTGTGTGTGTTTTTGTTTTCGTGTGTGTTTTTGTTTTTTTGTGTGTGTGTTTGAGCTTTCGTTTTTGTGTGTGTTTTTGTTTTTCTGTGCGTGTGTGTTTTTGTTTTTGTGTGTGTTTTTGTTTTTGTGCATTTGTTTTTGTTTTTGTGTGTGTTTATGTTTTTGTGGGTGTATGTTTTTTTGTGTATGTTTTTGTTTTTCTGTGTGTGTGTGTTTTGTTTCTGTGTGTGTTTTTGTGTGTGTGTGTTTGTTTTTGTGCGTGTGTTTGTTTTTGTGTGTGTTTTTGTTTTGTGTGTGTGTTTGTTTTTGTGTGTGTGTTTTTGTGTGTGTTTGTGTTTTTTCATTTTGTGTGTGTATTTGTTTTTGTGTGTGTGTTTGTTTTTCTGTGTGTGTGTTTTTGTTTTTGTGTGTTTAGTTTTTGTGTGTGTGTTTTTTGTTTTTGTGTGTGTATTTGTTTTTGTGTGTGTTTTTGTTTTTGTGTGTGTGTTTGAGCTTTTGTTTTTGTGTGTGTTTTTGTTTTTCTGTGCGTGTGTGTTTTTGTTTTTGTGTGTGTTTATGTTTTTGTGGGTGTGTGTGCTTTTGTGGGTGTGTGTGTTTTTGTTTTTGTGTGTGTTTTTGTTTTTCTGTGTGTGTGTGTTTTTTGTTTTTGTGTGTGTGTGTTTTTGTGTTTGTGTGTGTTTTTTGTTTTTTGCGTGTGTTTTTGTTTTTGTTTATGTTTGTGTTTTTGTTTTTCTTTGTGTCTGTTTGTTTTTGTGTGTTTGTTTTTGTTTTTGTGTGTGTTTTTTGTTTTTGTGTGTGTATTTGTTTTTCTGTGTGTTTTTGTGTGTGTTTGTTTTTGTGTGTGTGTTTGTTTTTCTGTGTGTGTGTTTTTGTTTTTGTGTGTTTAGTTTTTGTGTGTGTGTTTTTTGTTTTTGTGTGTGTATTTGTTTTTGTGTGTGTTTTTGTTTTTGTGTGTGTGTTTGAGCTTTTGTTTTTGTGTGTGTTTTTGTTTTTCTGTGCGTGTGTGTTTTTGTTTTTGTGTGTGTTTATGTTTTTGTGGGTGTGTGTGCTTTTGTGGGTGTGTGTGTTTTTGTTTTTGTGTGTGTTTTTGTTTTTCTGTGTGTGTGTGTTTTTTGTTTTTGTGTGTGTGTGTTTTTGTGTTTGTGTGTGTTTTTTGTTTTTTGCGTGTGTTTTTGTTTTTGTTTATGTTTGTGTTTTTGTTTTTCTTTGTGTCTGTTTGTTTTTGTGTGTTTGTTTTTGTTTTTGTGTGTGTTTTTTGTTTTTGTGTGTGTATTTGTTTTTCTGTGTGTTTTTGTGTGTGTTTGTTTTTGTGTGTGTGTTTGTTTTTGTGTGTGTGTGTTTTTGTTTTTGTGTGTGTATTTGTTTTTGTGTGTGTTTGTTTTTGTGTGTGTTTTTGTTTTTCTGTGTGTGTGTTTGTTTTTGTTTGTGTTTTTGTTTTTGTGTGTGCGTGTTTGTTTGTTTTTGTGTGTGTTTTTGTTTTTGTGTGTGTGTGTTTGTTTTTGTGCGTGTGTTTGTTTTAGTGTGTGTTTTTGTTTTGTGTGTGTGTTTGTTTTTGTGTGTGTTTGTGTTTTTGTGTGTATTTGTGTTTTTTCTTTTTGTGTGTGTGTGTTTGAGCTTTTGTTTTTGTGTGTGTTTTTGTTTTTCTGTGTGTGTGTTTTTGTTTTCGTGTGTGTTTTTGTTTTTTTGTGTGTGTGTTTGAGCTTTCGTTTTTGTGTGTGTTTTTGTTTTTCTGTGCGTGTGTGTTTTTGTTTTTGTGTGTGTTGTGTCCTTCCCTGCCAGCCTATGTTCCCAACTTATGCACTTCAATTCTTGTCTGACAACATCGTATTTACCCTTCCCCCAATTGTAAACCTTGCCCTGTTGCACATACCTATCCCTCTCCATTACTAAAGTGAAAGTCACAGAATTGTGGTCACTATCTCCAAAATGCTCCCCCACTAACAAATCTATCACTTGCCCTGGTTCATTACCAAGTACTAAATCCAATATTGCCCCTCCTCTGGTCGGACAATCTACATACTCTTTTTGTGCGTGTGTTTTTTGTTTTTGTGTGTGTGTCTTTTTGTGTGTGTGTGTGTTTTTTGTTTTTGTGTGTGTATTTGTTTTTGTGTGTGTGTTTGTTTTTGTGTGTGTTTTTGTTTTTGTGTTTGTTTGTTTGAGCTTTTGTTTTTGTGTGTGTTTTTGTTTTTCTGTGCGTGTGTTTTTGTTTTTGTTTGTGTTTTTGTTTTTCTGTGTGTGTGTTTTTTGTTTTTGTGTGTGTTTTTGTGTGTGTGTGTTTGTTTGTGTGTGTGTGGTTTTGTTTTTGTGTGTTTTTGTTTTTGTGTGTGTGTTTTTATTTTTGTGTGTGTTTTTGTTTTTGAGTGTGTGTGTGTGTTTTTGTTTTTGTGTGTGTGTTTTTGTGTGTGTTTTAGTTTTTGTGTGTTTTTTTGTTTTCGTGTGTGTTTTCGTTTTTCTGTGTGTGTGTGTTTTTGTTTTTGTGTGTGTTTTTCTTTTTGTGTGTGTGTTTGTGTTTTTGTTTTTGTGTGTGTTTTTGTGTTTGTTTTTGTTTTTTTTGTGTGTGTGTGTTTTTGTTTTTGTGTGTGTCTGTTTGTTTTTGTGTGTGTGTTTGTTTTTGTGTTTGTTTTTGTTTTTTTGTGTGTGTGTGTGTTTGAGCTTTTGTTTTTGTGTGTGTTTTTGTTTTTCTGTGCGTGTGTGTTTTTGTTTTTGTGTGTGTTTTTGTTTTTGTGTGTGTGTGTTTGTTTTTGTGTGTGTGTCTTTTTGTGTGTGTGTGTGTTTTTTGTTTTTGTGTGTGTATTTGTTTTTGTGTGTGTGTTTGTTTTTGTGTGTCTTTTTGTTTTTGTGCATTTGTTTTTGTTTTTGTGTGTGTTTATGTTTTTGTGGGTGTATGTTTTTTTGTGTATGTTTTTGTTTTTCTGTGTGTGTGTGTTTTGTTTCTGTGTGTGTTTTTGTTTTTGTGTGTGTGTGTTTGTTTTTGTGCGTGTGTTTGTTTTTGTGTGTGTTTTTGTTTTGTGTGTGTGTTTGTTTTTGTGTGTGTGTTTGTTTTTGTGTGTGTTTGTGTTTTTGTGTGTATTTGTGTTTTTTCTTTTTGTGTGTGTGTGTTTGAACTTTTGTTTTTGTGTGTGTTTTTGTTTTTCTGTGTGTGTGTTTTTGTTTTCGTGTGTGTTTTTGTTTTTTTGTGTGTGTGTTTGAGCTTTCGTTTTTGTGTGTGTTTTTGTTTTTCTGTGCGTGTGTGTTTTTGTTTTTGTGTGTGTTTTTGTTTTTGTGCATTTGTTTTTGTTTTTGTGTGTGTTTTTGTTTTTCTGTGCGTGTGTGTTTTTGTTTTTGTGTGTGTTTTTGTTTTTGTGTGTGTGTGTTTGTTTTTGTGTGTGTGTCTTTTTGTGTGTGTGTGTGTTTTTTGTTTTTGTGTGTGTATTTGTTTTTGTGTGTGTGTTTGTTTTTGTGTGTCTTTTTGTTTTTGTGCATTTGTTTTTGTTTTTGTGTGTGTTTATGTTTTTGTGGGTGTATGTTTTTTTGTGTATGTTTTTGTTTTTCTGTGTGTGTGTGTTTTGTTTCTGTGTGTGTTTTTGTTTTTGTGTGTGTGTGTTTGTTTTTGTGCGTGTGTTTGTTTTTGTGTGTGTTTTTGTTTTGTGTGTGTGTTTGTTTTTGTGTGTGTGTTTGTTTTTGTGTGTGTTTGTGTTTTTGTGTGTATTTGTGTTTTTTCTTTTTGTGTGTGTGTGTTTGAACTTTTGTTTTTGTGTGTGTTTTTGTTTTTCTGTGTGTGTGTTTTTGTTTTCGTGTGTGTTTTTGTTTTTTTGTGTGTGTGTTTGAGCTTTCGTTTTTGTGTGTGTTTTTGTTTTTCTGTGCGTGTGTGTTTTTGTTTTTGTGTGTGTTTTTGTTTTTGTGCATTTGTTTTTGTTTTTGTGTGTGTTTATGTTTTTGTGGGTGTATGTTTTTTTGTGTATGTTTTTGTTTTTCTGTGTGTGTGTGTTTTGTTTCTGTGTGTGTTTTTGTGTGTGTGTGTTTGTTTTTGTGCGTGTGTTTGTTTTTGTGTGTGTTTTTGTTTTGTGTGTGTGTTTGTTTTTGTGTGTGTGTTTTTGTGTGTGTTTGTGTTTTTTCATTTTGTGTGTGTATTTGTTTTTGTGTGTGTGTTTGTTTTTCTGTGTGTGTGTTTTTGTTTTTGTGTGTTTTTGTTTTTGTGTGTGTGTTTTTTGTTTTTGTGTGTGTATTTGTTTTTGTGTGTGTTTTTGTTTTTGTGTGTGTGTTTGAGCTTTTGTTTTTGTGTGTGTTTTTGTTTTTCTGTGCGTGTGTGTTTTTGTTTTTGTGTGTGTTTATGTTTTTGTGGGTGTGTGTGCTTTTGTGGGTGTGTGTGTTTTTGTTTTTATGTGTGTTTTTGTTTTTCTGTGTGTGTGTGTTTTTTGTTTTCGTGTGTGTGTGTTTTTGTGTGAGTGTGTGTTTTTTGTTTTTTGCGTGTGTTTTTGTTTTTGTTTATGTTTGTGTTTTTGTTTTTCTGTGTGTCTGTTTGTTTTTGTGTGTTTGTTTTTGTTTTTGTGTGTGTTTTTTGTTTTTGTGTGTGTATTTGTTTTTGTGTGTGTTTTTGTGTGTGTTTGTTTTTGTGTGTGTGTGTTTTTGTTTTTGTGTGTGTATTTGTTTTTGTGTGTGTTTGTTTTTGTGTGTGTTTTTGTTTTTCTGTGTGTGTGTTTGTTTTTGTTTGTGTTTTTGTTTTTGTGTGTGCGTGTTTGTTTGTTTTTGTGTGTGTTTTTGTTTTTGTGTGTGTGTGTTTGTTTTTGTGCGTGTGTTTGTTTTTGTGTGTGTTTTTGTTTTGTGTGTGTGTTTGTTTTTGTGTGTGTTTGTGTTTTTGTGTGTATTTGTGTTTTTTCTTTTTGTGTGTGTGTGTTTGAGCTTTTGTTTTTGTGTGTGTTTTTGTTTTTCTGTGTGTGTGTTTTTGTTTTCGTGTGTGTTTTTGTTTTTTTGTGTGTGTGTTTGAGCTTTCGTTTTTGTGTGTGTTTTTGTTTTTCTGTGCGTGTGTGTTTTTGTTTTTGTGTGTGTTGTGTCCTTCCCTGCCAGCCTATGTTCCCAACTTATGCACTTCAATTCTTGTCTGACAACATCGTATTTACCCTTCCCCCAATTGTAAACCTTGCCCTGTTGCACATACCTATCCCTCTCCATTACTAAAGTGAAAGTCACAGAATTGTGGTCACTATCTCCAAAATGCTCCCCCACTAACAAATCTATCACTTGCCCTGGTTCATTACCAAGTACTAAATCCAATATTGCCCCTCCTCTGGTCGGACAATCTACATACTGTTTTTGTGCGTGTGTTTTTTGTTTTTGTGTGTGTGTCTTTTTGTGTGTGTGTGTGTTTTTTGTTTTTGCTGTTTGTTTTTGTTTTTCTGTGCGTGTGTTTTTGTTTTTGTTTGTGTTTTTGTTTTTCTGTGTGTGTGTTTTTTGTTTTTGTGTGTGTTTTTGTGTGTGTGTGTTTGTTTGTGTGTGTGGTTTTGTTTTTGTGTGTTTTTGTTTTTGTGTGTGTGTTTTTATTTTTGTGTGTGTTTTTGTTTTTGAGTGTGTGTGTGTGTTTTTGTTTTTGTGTGTGTGTTTTTGTTTTTGTGTGTGTTGGCTCTGAGTCTGGCTCTGGGGCTCAGAAGGGAAGGGGGGCGAATATAAAAGCAACAGTGAGAGGAGACTCAATGGTTAGGGGAATGGATAGGAGATTCTGTGGTCGCGAACAAGACTCCCAGAAAGTATGTTGCCTCCCGGGTGCCAGGGCCAGGGATGTCCCGGATCGAGTCTACAGGATTCTTAAGGGGGAGGGGGAGCAACCAGAAGTCGTGGTCCACATAGGCATCAACGACACAGCTAAGAAAAGGGATGAGGATCTAAAATGTGATTTCAGGGAGTTAGGTTGGAAACTAAAGAGCAGGACAAGCAGAGGAGTGATCTCAGGATTGCTACCGTGCAAGTGAGGCAAGGAACAGAGAGCGAGTGCAGCTGAACACGTGGCTACAGGGCTGGTGCAGGAAGGAAGGCTTCAGATCTGTGGATCATTGGGATACCTTCTGGGGAAGGTGGGACCTGTACATGAAGGAGGGATTGCACCTAAACTGGAGGAGCACCAATATCCTGGGTGGGAGGTTTGCTAGAGCTCTTCGGGAGGGTTTAAACTAGTTTGGCAGGGGAACGGGAACCAGAGGAGAGAGGTTGAGGAACAGATTGGGCGGCAGATCTTGGAAAAGTGCAGAAGTAACAGAGTTGTTGTCATGGGTGACTTCAACTTCCCTAATATTGACTGGAGCCTCCTTAGTGCAAATGGTTTGGATGGAGCAGATTTTGTCCGGTGTGTACGGGATGGATTCCTGACTCAATATGTAGATAGGCCGACTAGGGGGGAGGCCATATTGGACATGATGCTCGGCAACGAACCAGGTCAGGTGTCAGATGTCTCGGTGGGAGAGCATTTCAGTGACAGTGACCACAACTCCTTGGCCTTTACCATAGTCATGGAGAGGGATAGGAACAGACAGTATGGGAAGGTATTTAATTGGGGGAGGGGAGATTATACTGCTATTTGACAGGAGCTGAGGAGCATAAAGTGGGAACAATTGTTCTTGGGGAAATGTGGGGGTTGTTTAAGGAGCACTTGCTGCGAGTGCTGAATAGTTTTGTCCCACTGAGACGAGGAAGGAATGGGAAGTGAAGGAGCCTTGGATAACAAGAGAAGTGGAGCTTCTAGTCAAGAGGAAGAAGGAAGCTTACATAAGGTTGAGGAAGCAGGGATCTGACTCGGCTCTGAGGGTTACAAGGTAGCCAGGAAGGAACTCAAAAATGGACTGAGGAGAGCTAGAAGGGGCCATGAAAAAGCCCTGGCTGGGAGGATTAGGGAAAACCCCAAGGCGTTTGACACTTATGTGAGAAATAAGAGGATGATCAGAGTGAGAGTAGGGCCGATCAGGGATAGTGGAGGGAACTTGTGCTTAGAGTCTGAGGAGATGGGGGAGGCCCTAAGTGAATACTTTGCTTCAGTAATCACGAGAGAGAGGGACCTTGTTGCTCATGAGAACAGTGTGAACCAGGTTAATAGACTCGAACAGGTTGATATTAAGAAGGAGGATGTGCTGGAAATTTTGAAAAGCAGCAGGAGAGATAAGTCCCCTGGGCCTGACGGGATATACCCAAGGGTACTACGGGAAGTGAGGGAGGAGATTGCTGCGCCGTTGGCGATGATCTTTGCGTCCTCACTCTCCACTGGAGTAGTACCGGATGATTGGAGGGAGGCGAATGTTCCCCTGTTCAAGAAAGGGAATAGGGAAATCCCTGGGAATTACAGACCCATCAGTCTTACGTCTGTGGTGAGCAAAATATTGGAAAGGATTCTGAGAGATCGGATTTATGATTATTTAGAAAAACATAGTTTGATTAAAGATAGTCAGCATGGCTTTGTGAAGGGCAGGTCATGCCTCACAAGCCTTTTCTTTGAATTATTTTTTTAAAAAATATATATTTATTAAAGTTTTTTAACACAATTTTTCTCCCTTACAAACAATAACCCCCCCTCCTCGTAACAAAAAAAAACGAGAAATCGCGCAGAGCAAGATATATACATGGCAAAATGATATATTTACACAGCTTTGTAAACTGGCCCTCACCCGTACGTGCCAGTTTCCCCAACCCTTCATGTTATCTCTTGCTCATCCACCCTCCCAGGCAGTCCCCCCTTCCCCCCCCCTCCCAGGACGTTTCCCCCCCTCCCAAGGTTGCTGCTGCTGCTGCTGACCGACCTTCCTCTAACGCTCCGCAAGATAGTCTAGGAACGGTTGCCACCGCCTGTAGAACCCCTGCGCAGACCCTCAAGGCGAACTTAATCCTCTCCAACTTTATGAACCCAGCCATATCATTTATCCAGGCCTCCAGGCTGGGGGGCTTCGCCTCCTTCCACATTAGCAAGATCCTTCGCCGGGCTACTAGGGACGCAAAGGCCAGAATGCCGGCCTCTTTCGCCTCCTGCACTCCCGGTTCGTCCACTGCTCCAAATATTGCTAGCCCCCAGCTTGGCTTGACCCGGACTTTCACCACCTGAGATATTGCTCCCGCCACTCCTCTCCAGAACGCCTCCAGTGCCGGGCATGACCAAAACATATGGACATGGTTCGCCGGACTCGCTGAACACCTCCCACATCTGTCCTCCACCCCAAAGAACCTACTCAACCTCGCCCCCGTCAAGTGCGCTCTGTGGACCACCTTAAATTGTATCAGGCTGAGCCTGGCACACGAGGAGGAGGAATTAACCCTACCTAGGGCATCAGCCCACAGACCTTCCTCTATCTCCTCCCCCAGCTCCTCCTCCCATTTACCCTTCAACTCTTCTACCAGCGCTTCCCCCTCTTCTTTCAACTCCTGGTGTACACACAGACAAAAAACAAAAACACACACAAAAACAAAAACACACACACAAAACCAAAAACACACACAAAAACAAAAACACACACACACAGAAACAAAAACACACACAAAAACAAAAACACACACACACAAAAACAAACACACACACACAAAAACAAACACACACACACACAAAAACAAAAACACACACAAAACCAAAAACACACTCACAAACAAAAACAAAAACATACACAGAAAAAGAAAAACACTCACAAAAACAAACACACACACACACAAACAAAAACACACACGAAAACAAAAACACACACACACACACAAAAACAGAAACACACACAAAAACAAAACAACACACACACAAAAACAAAAACACACACAAAAACAAACACACACACAAAACCAAAAACACACACAAAAACAAACACACACACACACACAAACAAACACACACACAAACAAAAACAAACACAAAAACAAAAACACACACACACACACAAAAACAAAAACACACACACACACAAAATCAAAAACGCACACAAAAACAAAAACACACACAAACACAAAAACAAAAACACACACAAACACAAAAACACACACAAAAACAAACACACACGCACAAATACAAAAACACACACAAAAACAAACACACACATGCAGAAAAAAAACAAACACACACACAAAAACAATAACACACACACACAAAAAGAAAAGCGCACACAAAAACACACACACACACACACAAACAAAAACACGCTCAAAAACAAAAAAAACAATAACACACACACACAAAAAGAAAAACGCACACAAAAACACAAACACACACACAAAAACAATAACACACACACACAAAGACAAAAACACACACAAAAACGAACACACACACACACAAAAACACACAAAAAAACAAAAACACATACACACACGCAGAAACAAAAACACACACAAAAACAAAAACAGACACACACACACACAAAAACAAAATCACACACAAAAAAAACACACACAAAAACAAAAACACACACACACAAAAACAAAAACACACAAAAACAAACACACACACACACACAAAAACAAAATCACACGCAAAAACAAAACAGCACACACAAACACGCACACAAAAACAAAAACACACACAAAAACAAACACACACACAAAAACAAAAACACACACAAAAACAAACACACACACACACAAAAACAAAAACACACACAAAAACAAATACACACACATACAAAAACAGGAACACACACAAAAACAAAAACACACACACAGAAACAAAATCACACACAAAAACAAATGCACACACACACAAACACACACACAAAAACAAAAACACACACAAAAACAAACACACACACACACACAGACAAACAAAAAAACACACAAAAACAAACACACACGCACACAAACAAAAACACACACAAAAACAAACACACACACACACAAAAACAAAAACAAAAACACACACAAAAACAAAAACACACATACACACAAAGAAAAACACACACAAAAACACACACACACACACAAACAAAAAACAAATACACACACACAGACAAAAAACAAATACACACACACACACAGACAAAAAACAAAAACACACACAAAAACAAAAACACACACACAAAACCAAAAACACACACAAAAACAAAAACACACACACACAGAAACAAAAACACACACAAAAACAAAAACACACACACACAAAAACAAACACACACACACAAAAACAAACACACACACACACACAAAAACAAAAACACACACAAAACCAAAAACACACTCACAAACAAAAACAAAAACACACACAGAAAAAGAAAAACACTCACAAAAACAAACACACACACACACAATATCAAAATCACACACAAAAACAAAAATACACACACACACACAAACAAACACACACACACACAAACAAAAACACACACGAAAACAAAAACACACACACACACACAAAAACAGAAACACACACAAAAACAAATACACACACACACAAAAACAAAAACACACACAAAAACAAAAACACACACACAAAAACAAAAACACACAAAAACAAAAGCACAAACACACACAAAAACAAAAACACACACAATAACGAACACACACACACACAAATACAAAAACACACACAAAAACAAAAACACACACACTCAAAAACAAAAACATACACAAAAGCAAAAACACACACACACAAACACACACACTCACACAAACAACAACACACACAAAAACAAAAACACACACACACAAAAACCAAAAACACACACAAAAACAAAAACACACACACACACACAGAAACAAAATCACACACAAAAACAAAAACACCCACAAGAACAAACATACACACACAAAAACAAACACACACACAAAAACAAAAAAAAACACGAAAACAAAAACACACTCACACACAAAAACAAAAACACAAACAAAAACAAAATCTTTCACAGAAAAACGAAAACACACACAAAAACAAAAAACACACACACACAAAATCAAAATCACACACAAAAACAAAAATACACACACACACACAAAAACAAAAAAAAATACAAAAACAAATACACACACACACAAAATCAAAAACACACACAAAAACAAACACACACATACAGACAAACAAAAACACACACAAAAACAAACACACAAACAAAAACACACACAAAAACAAACACACACACAAAAACAAACACACACACACACACAAAAACAAAAACAAAAACACACACACAAAAACAAGCACACACACACAAACAAAAACACACACAAAAAGAAAAACACTCACACACAAAAAGAAAAACACACACAAAAACAAAAACACACACAGAAACAAGCACACACACAAACAAAAACACACACACAAAAACACACGCAAAAACACACACATAAACAAAAACACACACACACAAAAACAAAAACACAAACAAAAACAAAAACACACACACACAAAAACAAAAACACACACACACACAAAAACAAAAACACACACAAAAACAAAAACACACACACACACACACAAAATCAAAAACACACACAAAACAAAAAACACACACACACAAAATCAAAATCACACACAAAAACAAAAATACACACACACACAAACAAAAACACACACACATACAAACAAATACACACACGAAAACAAAAACACACACACACACAAAAACAAAAAAAAACACAAAAACAAATACACACACATACAAAAACAGAAACACACACAAAAACAAAAACACACACACAGAAACAAAATCACACACAAAAACAAAAGCACACACACAAACACACACACACAAAATCAAAAACACACACAAAAACAAACGCACAAACACAGACAAACAAAAACACACACAAAAACAAACACACACACACAAAAATAAAAACACACACAAAAACAAACACACACAAACAAAAACACACACAAAAACAAAAACACACACACACAAAAACAAACACACACACACACACACACAAAAACAAAAACAAAAACACACACACAAAAACAAGCACACACACACAAACAAAAACACACACAAAAAGAAAAACACACACACAAAAAGAAAAACACACACAAAAACAAAAACACACACAAAAACAAGCACACACACAAACAAAAACACACACACAAAAACAAAAACACACATAAAAACAAACGCACACACACACTCACAAAAACAAAACCATACACAAAAACAAAAACACACACATAAACAAAAACACACACAAACAAAAACAAAAACACACACAAAAACAAACACACACACACACACAAACACACACACAACAACCAAAACACACACAAAAACAAGCACACACACAAACAAAAACACACACACAAAAACAAAAACACACATAAAAACAAACGCACACACACACTCACAAAAACAAAACCATACACAAAAACAAAAACACACACATAAACAAAAACACACACAAATAAAAACAAAAACACACACACACACAAACAAAAACACACACACACAGACAAAAAACAAAAACACACACAAAAACAAAAACACACACACAAAACCAAAAACACACACAAAAACAAAAACACACACACACAGAAACAAAAACACACACAAAAACAAAAACACACACACACAAAAACAAACACACACACACAAAAACAAACACACACACACACACAAAAACAAAAACACACACAAAACCAAAAACACACTCACAAACAAAAACAAAAACACACACAGAAAAAGAAAAACACTCACAAAAACAAACACACACACACACAAACAAAAACACACACGAAAACAAAAACACACACACACACACAAAAACAGAAACACACACAAAAACAAAACAACACACACACAAAAACAAAAACACACACAAAAACAAACACACACACAAAACCAAAAACACACACAAAAACAAACACACACACACACACAAACAAACACACACACAAACAAAAACAAACACAAAAACAAAAACACACACACACACACAAAAACAAAAACACACACACACACAAAATCAAAAACACACACAAAAACAAAAACACACACAAACACAAAAACAAAAACACACACAAACACAAAAACACACACAAAAACAAACACACACGCACAAATACAAAAACACACACAAAAACAAACACACACACACACAAAAAAAACAAACACACACACAAAAACAATAACACACACACACAAAAAGAAAAGCGCACACAAAAACACACACACACACAAACAAAAACACGCTCAAAAACAAAAAAAACAATAACACACACACACAAAAAGAAAAACGCACACAAAAACACAAACACACACACAAAAACAATAACACACACACACAAAGACAAAAACACACACAAAAACGAACACACACACACACAAAAACACACAAAAAAACAAAAACACATACACACACGCAGAAACAAAAACACACACAAAAACAAAAACAGACACACACACACACAAAAACAAAATCACACACAAAAAAAAACACACAAAAACAAAAACACACACAAAAACAAAAACACACACACACAAAAACAAAAACACACAAAAACAAACACACACACAAAAACAAAATCACACGCAAAAACAAAACAGCACACACAAACACACACACAAAAACAAAAACACACACAAAAACAAACACACACACAAAAACAAAAACACACACAAAAACAAACACACACACACACAAAAACAAAAACACACACAAAAACACACAAAAAAACAAAAACACATACACACACGCAGAAACAAAAACACACACAAAAACAAAAACAGACACACACACACACAAGGCTACCGTGGGCAGCACGGTAGCCTTGTGGATAGCACAATTGCTTCACAGCTCCAGGGTCCTAGGTTCAATTCCAGCTTGGGTCACTGTCTGTGCGGAGTCTGCACATCCTCCCCGTGTGTGCGTGGGTTTCCTCCGGGTGCTCCGGTTTCCTCCCACAGTCCAAAGATGTGCAGGTTAGGTGGATTGGCCATGATAAATTGCCCTTAGTGTCCAAAATTGCCCTTAGTGTTGGGTGGGGTTACTGGGTTATGGGGTTACTGGGTTATGGGGATAGGGTGGCGGTGTTGACCTTGGGTAGGGTGCTCTTTCTAAGAGCCGGTGCAGACTCGATGGGCCGAATGGCCTCCTTCTGCACTGTAAATTCTATGAAAAACAGGAACACACACAAAAACAAAAACACACACACAGAAACAAAATCACACACAAAAACAAATGCACACACACACAAACACACACACAAAAACAAAAACACACACAAAAACAAACACACACACACACACAGACAAACAAGAAAACACACAAAAACAAACACACACGCACACAAACAAAAACACACACAAAAACAAACACACACACACACAAAAACAAAAACAAAAACACACACAAAAACAAAAACACACATACACACAAAGAAAAACACACACAAAAACACACACACACACACAAACAAAAAACAAATACACACACACAGACAAAAAACAAATACACACACACACACAGACAAAAAACAAAAATACACACAAAAACAAAAACACACACACAAAACCAAAAACACACACAAAAACAAAAACACACACACACAGAAACAAAAACACACACAAAAACAAAAACACACACACACAAAAACAAACACACACACACAAAAACAAACACACACACACACACAAAAACAAAAACACACACAAAAACAAAAACACACTCACAAACAAAAACAAAAACACACACAGAAAAAGAAAAAGACTCACAAAAACAAACACACACACACACAATATCAAAATCACACACAAAAACAAAAATACACACACACACACAAACAAACACACATACACACAAACAAAAACACACACGAAAACAAAAACACACACACACACACAAAAACAGAAACACACACAAAAACAAATACACACACACACAAAAACAAAAACACACACAAAAACAAAAACACACACACAAAAACAATAACACACACAAAAACAAAAGCACAAACACACACAAAAACAAAAACACACACAATAACGAACACACACACACACAAATACAAAAACACACACAAAAACAAAAACACACACACTCAAAAACAAAAACATACACAAAAGCAAAAACACACACACACAAACACACACACTCACACAAACAACAACACACACAAAAACAAAAACACACACACACAAAAACCAAAAACACACACAAAAACAAAAACACACACACACACACAGAAACAAAATCACACACAAAAACAAAAACACCCACAAGAACAAACATACACACACAAAAACAAACACACACACAAAAACAAAAAAAAACACGAAAACAAAAACACACTCACACACAAAAACAAAAACACAAACAAAAACAAAATCTTTCACAGAAAAACAAAAACACACACAAAAAGAAAAAACACACACACACAAAATCAAAATCACACACAAAAACAAAAATACACACACACACACAAAAACAAAAAAAAACACAAAAACAAATACACACACACACAGAATCAAAAACACACACAAAAACAAACACACACATACAGACAAACAAAAACACACACAAAAACAAACACACAAACAAAAACACACACAAAAACAAACACACACACAAAAACAAACACACACACACACACAAAAACAAAAACAAAAACACACACACAAAAACAAGCACACACACACAAACAAAAACACACACAAAAAGAAAAACTCTCACACACAAAAAGAAAAACACACACAAAAACAAAAACACACACAAAAACAAGCACACACACAAACAAAAACACACACACAAAAACACACGCAAAAACACACACATAAACAAAAACACACACACACAAAAACAAAAACACAAACAAAAACAAAAACACACACACACAAAAACAAAAACACACACACACAAAAACAAAAACACACACAAAAACAAAAACACACACACACACACACAAAATCAAAAACACACACAAAACAAAAAACACACACACACAAAATCAAAATCACACACAAAAACAAAAATACACACACACACAAACAAAAACACACACACCTACAAACAAATACACACACGAAAACAAAAACACACACACACACAAAAACAAAAAAAAACACAAAAACAAATACACACACATACAAAAACAGAAACACACACAAAAACAAAAACACACACACAGAAACAAAATCACACACAAAAACAAAAGCACACACACAAACACACACACACAAAATCAAAAACACACACAAAAACAAACACACAAACACAGACAAACAAAAACACACACAAAAACAAACACACACACACAAAAATAAAAACACACACAAAAACAAACACACACAAACAAAAACACACACAAAAACAAAAACACACACACACAAAAACAAACACACACACACACACACACAAAAACAAAAACAAAAACACACACACAAAAACAAGCACACACACACAAACAAAAACACACACAAAAAGAAAAACACACACACAAAAAGAAAAACACACACAAAAACAAAAACACACACAAAAACAAGCACACACACAAACAAAAACACACACACAAAAACAAAAACACACATAAAAACAAACGCACACACACACTCACAAACACAAAACCATACACAAAAACAAAAACACACACATAAACAAAAACACACACAAACAAAAACAAAAACACACACAAAAACAAACACACACACACAAACACACACACAACAACCAAAACACACACAAAAACAAGCACACACACAAACAAAAACACACACACAAAAACAAAAACACACATAAAAACAAACGCACACACACACTCACAAAAACAAAACCATACACAAAAACAAAAACACACACATAAACAAAAACACACACAAATAAAAACAAAAACACACACACACAAAAACAAAAACACACACACACAGACAAAAAACAAAAAAACACACAAAAACAAAAACACACACACAAAACCAAAAACACACACAAAAACAAAAACACACACACACAGAAACAAAAACACACACAAAAACAAAAACACACACACACAAAAACAAACACACACACACAAAAACAAACACACACACACAAAAACAAAAACACACACAAAACCAAAAACACACTCACAAACAAAAACAAAAACACACACAGAAAAAGAAAAACACTCACAAAAACAAACACACACACACACAAACAAAAACACACACGAAAACAAAAACACACACACACACACAAAAACAGAAACACACACAAAAACAAAACAACACACACACAAAAACAAAAACACACACAAAAACAAACACACACACAAAACCAAAAACACACACAAAAACAAACACACACACACACACAAACAAACACACACACAAACAAAAACAAACACAAAAACAAAAACACACACACACACACAAAAACAAAAACACACACACACAAAATCAAAAACACACACAAAAACAAAAACACACACAAACACAAAAACAAAAACACACACAAACACAAAAACACACACAAAAACAAACACACACGCACAAATACAAAAACACACACAAAAACAAACACACACACACACACAAAAAACAAACACACACACAAAAACAATAACACACACACACAAAAAGAAAAGCGCACACAAAAACACACACACACACACACAAACAAAAACACGCTCAAAAACAAAAAAACCAATAACACACACACACAAAAAGAAAAACGCACACAAAAACACAAACACACACACAAAAACAATAACACACACACACAAAGACAAAAACACACACAAAAACGAACACACACACACACAAAAACACACAAAAAAACAAAAACACATACACACACGCAGAAACAAAAACACACACAAAAACAAAAACAGACACACACACACACAAAAACAAAATCACACACAAAAAAAAAACACACAAAAACAAAAACACACACAAAATAAAAACACACACACACAAAAACAAAAACACACAAAAACAAACACACACACAAAAACAAAATCACACGCAAAAACAAAACAGCACACACAAACACACACACAAAAACAAAAACACACACAAAAACAAACACACACACAAAAACAAAAACACACACAAAAACAAACACACACACACACAAAAACAAAAACACACACAAAAACAAATACACACACATACAAAAACAGGAACACACACAAAAACAAAAACACACACACAGAAACAAAATCACACACAAAAACAAATGCACACACACACAAACACACACACAAAAACAAAAACACACACAAAAACAAACACACACACACACACAGACAAACAAAAAAACACACAAAAACAAACACACACGCACACAAACAAAAACACACACAAAAACAAACACACACACACACAAAAACAAAAACAAAAACACACACAAAAACAAAAACACACATACACACAAAGAAAAACACACACAAACACACACACACACACAAACAAAAAACAAATACACACACACAGACAAAAAACAAATACACACACACACAGACAAAAAACAAAAACACACACAAAAACAAAAACACACACACAAAACCAAAAACACACACAAAAACAAAAACACACACACACAGAAACAAAAACACACACAAAAACAAAAACACATACACACAAAAACAAACACACACACACAAAAACAAACACACACACACACACAAAAACAAAAACACACACAAAACCAAAAACACACTCACAAACAAAAACAAAAACACACACAGAAAAAGAAAAACACTCACAAAAACAAACACACACACACACAATATCAAAATCACACACAAAAACAAAAATACACACACACACACAAACAAACACACACACACACAAACAAAAACACACACGAACACAAAAACACACACACACACACAAAAACAGAAACACACACAAAAACAAATACACACACACACAAAAACAAAAACACACACAAAAACAAAAACACACACACAAAAACAAAAACACACACAAAAACAAAAACACACACACACACAAAAACAAAAACAAACACAAAAACAAAAGCACAAACACACACAAAAACAAAAACACACACAATAACGAACACACACACACACAAATACAAAAACACACACACTCAAAAACAAAAACATACACAAAAGCAAAAACACACACACACAAACACACACACTCACACAAACAACAACACACACAAAAACAAAAACACACACACACAAAAACCAAAAACACACACAAAAACAAAAACACACACACACACACAGAAACAAAATCACACACAAAAACAAAAATACCCACAAGAACAAACATACACACACAAAAACAAACACACACACAAAAACAAAAAAACCACGAAAACAAAAACACACTCACACACAAAAACAAAAACACAAACAAAAACAAAATCTTTCACAGAAAAACAAAAACACACACAAAAACAAAAAACACACACACACAAAATCAAAATCACACACAAAAACAAAAATACACACACACACACAAAAACAAAAAAAAACACAAAAACAAATACACACACACACAAAATCAAAAACACACACAAAAACAAACACACACACACAGACAAACAAAAACACACACAAAAACAAACACACAAACAAAAACACACACAAAAACAAACACACACACAAAAACAAACACACACACACAAAAACAAAAACAAAAACACACACACAAAAACAAGCACACACACACAAACAAAAACACACACAAAAAGAAAAACACTCACACACAAAAAGAAAAACACACACAAAAACAAAAACACACACAAAAACAAGCACACACATAAACAAAAACACACACACAAAAACACACGCAAAAACACACACATAAACAAAAACACACACACACAAAAACAAAAACACAAACAAAAACAAAAACCCACACACACGCAAAAACAAAAACACACACACACAAAAACAAAAACACACACAAAAACAAAAACACACACACACACACACAAAATCAAAAACACACACAAAACAAAAAACACACACACACAAAATCAAAATCACACACAAAAACAAAAATACACACACACACAAACAAAAACACACACACATAAAAACAAAATCACACACAAAAACAAAAGCACACACACAAACACACACACACAAAATCAAAAACACACACAAAAACAAACACACAAACACAGACAAACAAAAACACACACAAAAACAAACACACACACACAAAAATAAAAACACACACAAAAACAAACACACACAAACAAAAACACACACAAAAACAAAAACACACACACACAAACAAAAACACACACACATACAAACAAATACACACACGAAAACAAAAACACACACACACACAAAAACAAAAAAAAACACAAAAACAAATACACACACATACAAAAACAGAAACACACACAAAAACAAAAACACACACACAGAAACAAAATGACACACAAAAACAAAAGCACACACACAAACACACACACACAAAATCAAAAACACACACAAAAACAAACACACAAACACAGACAAACAAAAACACACACAAAAACAAACACACACACACAAAAATAAAAACACACACAAAAACAAACACACACAAACAAAAACACACACAAAAACAAAAACACACACACACAAAAACAAACACACACACACACACACAAAAACAAAAACAAAAACACACACACAAAAACAAGCACACACACACAAACAAAAACACACACAAAAAGAAAAACACACACACAAAAAGAAAAACACACACAAAAACAAAAACACACACAAAAACAAGCACACACACAAACAAAAACACACACACAAAAACAAAAACACACATAAAAACAAACGCACACACACACTCACAAAAACAAAACCATACACAAAAACAAAAACACACACATAAACAAAAACACACACAAACAAAAACAAAAACACACACAAAAACAAACACACACACACACACAAACACACACACAACAACCAAAACACACACAAAAACAAGCACACACACAAACAAAAACACACACACAAAAACAAAAACACACATAAAAACAAACGCACACACACACTCACAAAAACAAAACCATACACAAAAACAAAAACACACACATAAACAAAAACACACACAAATAAAAACAAAAACACACACACACAAAAACAAAAACACACACACACAGACAAAAAACAAAAACACACACAAAAACAAAAACACACACACAAAACCAAAAACACACACAAAAACAAAAACACACACACACAGAAACAAAAACACACACAAAAACAAAAACACACACACACAAAAACAAACACACACACACAAAAACAAACACACACACACACACAAAAACAAAAACACACACAAAACCAAAAACACACTCACAAACAAAAACAAAAACACACACAGAAAAAGAAAAACACTCACAAAAACAAACACACACACACACAAACAAAAACACACACGAAAACAAAAACACACACACACACAAAAACAGAAACACACACAAAAACAAAACAACACACACACAAAAACAAAAACACACACAAAAACAAACACACACACAAAACCAAAAACACACACAAAAACAAACACACACACACACACAAACAAACACACACACAAACAAAAACAAACACAAAAACAAAAACACACACACACACACAAAAACAAAAACACACACACACACAAAATCAAAAACACACACAAAAACAAAAACACACACAAACACAAAAACAAAAACACACACAAACACAAAAACACACACAAAAACAAACACACACGCACAAATACAAAAACACACACAAAAACAAACACACACACACACAAAAAAAACAAACACACACACAAAAACAATAACACACACACACAAAAAGAAAAGCGCACACAAAAACACACACACACACACAAACAAAAACACGCTCAAAAACAAAAAAAACAATAACACACACACACAAAAAGAAAAACGCACACAAAAACACAAACACACACACAAAAACAATAACACACACACACAAAGACAAAAACACACACAAAAACGAACACACACACACACAAAAACACACAAAAAAACAAAAACACATACACACACGCAGAAACAAAAACACACACAAAAACAAAAACAGACACACACACACACAAAAACAAAATCACACACAAAAAAAAAACACACAAAAACAAAAACACACACAAAAACAAAAACACACACACACAAAAACAAAAACACACAAAAACAAACACACACACAAAAACAAAATCACACGCAAAAACAAAACAGCACACACAAACACACACACAAAAACAAAAACACACACAAAAACAAACACACACACAAAAACAAAAACACACACAAAAACAAACACACACACACACAAAAACAAAAACACACACAAAAACAAATACACACACATACAAAAACAGGAACACACACAAAAACAAAAACACACACACAGAAACAAAATCACACACAAAAACAAATGCACACACACACAAACACACACACAAAAACAAAAACACACACAAAAACAAACACACACACACACACAGACAAACAAAAAAACACACAAAAACAAACACACACGCACACAAACAAAAACACACACAAAAACAAACACACACACACACAAAAACAAAAACAAAAACACACACAAAAACAAAAACACACATACACACAAAGAAAAACACACACAAAAACACACACACACACACAAACAAAAAACAAATACACACACACAGACAAAAAACAAATACACACACACACAGACAAAAAACAAAAACACACACAAAAACAAAAACACACACACAAAACCAAAAACACACACAAAAACAAAAACACACACACACAGAAACAAAAACACACACAAAAACAAAAACACACACACACAAAAACAAACACACACACACAAAAACAAACACACACACACACACAAAAACAAAAACACACACAAAACCAAAAACACACTCACAAACAAAAACAAAAACACACACAGAAAAAGAAAAACACTCACAAAAACAAACACACACACACACAATATCAAAATCACACACAAAAACAAAAATACACACACACACACAAACAAACACACACACACACAAACAAAAACACACACGAAAACAAACACACACACACACACACAAAAACAGAAACACACACAAAAACAAATACACACACACACAAAAACAAAAACACACACAAAAACAAAAACACACACACAAAAACAAAAACACACACAAAAACAAAAGCACAAACACACACAAAAACAAAAACACACACAATAACGAACACACACTCACACAAATACAAAAACACACACAAAAACAAAAACACACACACTCAAAAACAAAAACATACACAAAAGAAAAAACACACACACACAAACACACACACTCACACAAACAACAACACACACAAAAACAAAAACACACACACACAAAAACCAAAAACACACACAAAAACAAAAACACACACACACACACAGAAACAAAATCACACACAAAAACAAAAACACCCACAAGAACAAACATACACACACAAAAACAAACACACACACAAAAACAAAAACACAAACAAAAACAAAATCTTTCACAGAAAAACAAAAACACACACAAAAACAAAAAACACACACACACAAAATCAAAATCACACACAAAAACAAAAATACACACACACACACAAAAACAAAAAAAAACACAAAAACAAATACACACACACACAAAATCAAAAACACACACAAAAACAAACACACACACACAGACAAACAAAAAAACACACAAAAACAAACACACAAACAAAAACACACACAAAAAAAAGAAACACACACACAAAAACAAACACACACACACACACAAAAACAAAAACAAAAACACACACACAAAAACAAGCACACACACACAAACAAAAACACACACAAAAAGAAAAACACTCACACACAAAAAGAAAAACACACACAAAAACAAAAACACACACAAAAACAAGCACACACACAAACAAAAACACACACACAAAAACACACGCAAAAACACACACATAAACAAAAACACACACACACAAAAACAAAAACACAAACAAAAACAAAAACACACACACACACAAAAACAAAAACACACACACACAAAAACAAAAACACACACAAAAACAAAAACACACACACACACACACAAAATCAAAAACACACACAAAACAAAAAACACACACACACAAAATCAAAATCACACACAAAAACAAAAATACACACACACACAAACAAAAACACACACACATACAAACAAATACACACACGAAAACAAAAACACACACAAACACAAAAACAAAAAAAAACACAAAAACAAATACACACACATACAAAAACAGAAACACACACAAAAACAAAAACACACACACAGAAACAAAATCACACACAAAAACAAAAGCACACACACAAACACACACACACAAAATCAAAAACACACACAAAAACAAACACACAAACACAGACAAACAAAAACACACACAAAAACAAACACACACACACAAAAATAAAAACACACACAAAAACAAACACACACAAACAAAAACACACACAAAAACAAAAACACACACACACAAAAACAAACACACACACACACACACACAAAAACAAAAACAAAAACACACACACAAAAACAAGCACACACACACAAACAAAAACACACACAAACAGAAAAACACACACACAAAAAGAAAAACACACACAAAAACAAAAACACACACAAAAACAAGCACACACACAAACAAAAACACACACACAAAAACAAAAACACACATAAAAACAAACGCACACACACACTCACAAAAACAAAACCATACACAAAAACAAAAACACACACATAAACAAAAACACACACAAACAAAAACAAAAACACACACAAAAACAAACACACACACAAACACACACACAAAAACCAAAACACACACAAAAACAAGCACACACACAAACAAAAACACACACACAAAAACAAAAACACACATAAAAACAAACGCACACACACACTCACAAAAACAAAACCATACACAAAAACAAAAACACACACATAAACAAAAACACACACAAATAAAAACAAAAACACACACACACAAAAACAAAAAGACACACACACAGAAACAAAAACACACACAAAAACAAACACCCACACAAAAACAAACACACACACAACAACAAAAACACACACAAAAACAAAAACACACACAAAAAACAAAAACACACAAAAACAAAAACACACAAAAACAGAAAAACACAAAAAAACAAAAACACACAAAAACAAAAACACACACACACACAAACAAAAACACACACAAAAACAAAAACAAACAAAAACACACACAAAACCAGAAACACACACATAAACAAAAACACACACACACACAAAAACAAAATCACACACAAAAACAAACACACACACACACAAAAACAAAAACACACACACGAAAAGAAAAACACACACAAAAACAAAAACACACATACACAAACAAAAACACACACACACAGAAACAAAAACACACACAAAAACAAACACACACACAAAAACAAAAACACACACAAAAACAAACACACACACACACACACCATCAAAAACACACACAAACAAAAACACACACAAAAGCAAAAACACACACACACACACACAAAAACAAAAACACACACAAAAACAAATACACACACACAAAAACAAAAACACACACAAAAACAAAAACACACACACACACAAAATCAAAAACACACACAAAAACAAAAACACACACACACGAAAATAAAATCACACACAAAAACAAAAGCACACACATACAAACACACAGACACAAAAACAAAAACACACACAAACACAAAAACACATACAAAAACAAAAACACACACACACACAAAAACACACAAAAAAACAAAAACATATACACACACGCAGAAACAAAAACACACAAAACAAAAACACATACACACACGCAGAAACAAAAACACACACAAAAACAAAAACAGACACACACACACACAAAAACAAAATCACACACAAAAAAAAAACACACAAAAACAAAAACACACACAAAATAAAAACACACACACACAAAAACAAAAACACACAAAAACAAACACACACACAAAAACAAAATCACACGTAAAAACAAAACAGCACACACAAACACACACACAAAAACAAAAACACACACAAAAACAAACACACACACAAAAACAAAAACACACACAAAAACAAACACACACACACACAAAAACAAAAACACACACAAAAACAAATACACACACATACAAAAACAGGAACACACACAAAAACAAAAACACACACACAGAAACAAAATCACACACAAAAACAAATGCACACACACACAAACACACACACAAAAACAAAAACACACACAAAAACAAACACACACACACACACAGACAAACAAAAAAACACACAAAAACAAACACACACGCACACAAACAAAAACACACACAAAAACAAACACACACACACACAAAAACAAAAACAAAAACACACACAAAAACAAAAACACACATACACACAAAGAAAAACACACACAAACACACACACACACACAAACAAAAAACAAATACACACACACAGACAAAAAACAAATACACACACACACAGACAAAAAACAAAAACACACACAAAAACAAAAACACACACACAAAACCAAAAACACACACAAAAACAAAAACACACACACACAGAAACAAAAACACACACAAAAACAAAAACACACACACACAAAAACAAACACACACACACAAAAACAAACACACACACACACACAAAAACAAAAACACACACAAAACCAAAAACACACTCACAAACAAAAACAAAAACACACACAGAAAAAGAAAAACACTCACAAAAACAAACACACACACACACAATATCAAAATCACACACAAAAACAAAAATACACACACACACACAAACAAACACACACACACACAAACAAAAACACACACGAACACAAAAACACACACACACACACAAAAACAGAAACACACACAAAAACAAATACACACACATACAAAAACAGGAACACACACAAAAACAAAAACACACACACAGAAACAAAATCACACACAAAAACAAATGCACACACACACAAACACACACACAAAAACAAAAACACACACAAAAACAAACACACACACACACACAGACAAACAAAAAAACACACAAAAACAAACACACACGCACACAAACAAAAACACACACAAAAACAAACACACACACACACAAAAACAAAAACAAAAACACACACAAAAACAAAAACACACATACACACAAAGAAAAACACACACAAACACACACACACACACAAACAAAAAACAAATACACACACACAGACAAAAAACAAATACACACACACACAGACAAAAAACAAAAACACACACAAAAACAAAAACACACACACAAAACCAAAAACACACACAAAAACAAAAACACACACACACAGAAACAAAAACACACACAAAAACAAAAACACACACACACAAAAACAAACACACACACACAAAAACAAACACACACACACACACAAAAACAAAAACACACACAAAACCAAAAACACACTCACAAACAAAAACAAAAACACACACAGAAAAAGAAAAACACTCACAAAAACAAACACACACACACACAATATCAAAATCACACACAAAAACAAAAATACACACACACACACAAACAAACACACACACACACAAACAAAAACACACACGAACACAAAAACACACACACACACACAAAAACAGAAACACACACAAAAACAAATACACACACACACAAAAACAAAAACACACACAAAAACAAAAGCACAAACACACACAAAAACAAAAACACACACAATAACGAACACACACACACACAAATACAAAAACACACACAAAAACAAAAACACACACACTCAAAAACAAAAACATACACAAAAGCAAAAACACACACACACAATCACACACACTCACACAAACAACAACACACACAAAAACAAAAACACACACACACAAAAACCAAAAACACACACAAAAACAAAAACACACACACACACACAGAAACAAAATCACACACAAAAACAAAAACACCCACAAGAACAAACATACACACACAAAAACAAACACACACACAAAAACAAAAAAAACACGAAAACAAAAACACACTCACACACAAAAACAAAAACACAAACAAAAACAAAATCTTTCACAGAAAAACAAAAACACACACAAAAACAAAAAACACACACACACAAAATCAAAATCACACACAAAAACAAAAATACACACACACACACAAAAACAAAAAAAAACACAAAAACAAATACACACACACACAAAATCAAAAACACACACAAAAACAAACACACACACACAGACAAACAAAAACACACACAAAAACAAACACACAAACAAAAACACACACAAAAACAAACACACACACAAAAACAAACACACACACACAGACAAACAAAAACACACACAAAAACAAACACACACACACAAAAATAAAAACACACACAAAAACAAACACACACAAACAAAAACACACACAAAAACAAAAACACACACACACAAAAACAAACACACACACACACACACACAAAAACAAAAACAAAAACACACACACAAAAACAAGCACACACACACAAACAAAAACACACACAAACAGAAAAACACACACACAAAAAGAAAAACACACACAAAAACAAAAACACACACAAAAACAAGCACACACACAAACAAAAACACACACACAAAAACAAAAACACACATAAAAACAAACGCACACACACACTCACAAAAACAAAACCATACACAAAAACAAAAACACACACATAAACAAAAACACACACAAACAAAAACAAAAACACACACAAAAACAAACACACACACAAACACACACACAAAAACCAAAACACACACAAAAACAAGCACACACACAAACAAAAACACACACACAAAAACAAAAACACACATAAAAACAAACGCACACACACACTCACAAAAACAAAACCATACACAAAAACAAAAACACACACATAAACAAAAACACACACAAATAAAAACAAAAACACACACACACAAAAACAAAAAGACACACACACAGAAACAAAAACACACACAAAAACAAACACCCACACAAAAACAAACACACACACAACAACAAAAACACACACAAAAACAAAAACACACACAAAAAACAAAAACACACAAAAACAAAAACACACAAAAACAGAAAAACACAAAAAAACAAAAACACACAAAAACAAAAACACACACACACACAAACAAAAACACACACAAAAACAAAAACAAACAAAAACACACACAAAACCAGAAACACACACATAAACAAAAACACACACACACACAAAAACAAAATCACACACAAAAACAAACACACACACACACAAAAACAAAAACACACACACGAAAAGAAAAACACACACAAAAACAAAAACACACATACACAAACAAAAACACACACACACAGAAACAAAAACACACACAAAAACAAACACACACACAAAAACAAAAACACACACAAAAACAAACACACACACACACACACCATCAAAAACACACACAAACAAAAACACACACAAAAGCAAAAACACACACACACACACACAAAAACAAAAACACACACAAAAACAAATACACACACACAAAAACAAAAACACACACAAAAACAAAAACACACACACACACAAAATCAAAAACACACACAAAAACAAAAACACACACACACGAAAATAAAATCACACACAAAAACAAAAGCACACACATACAAACACACAGACACAAAAACAAAAACACACACAAACACAAAAACACATACAAAAACAAAAACACACACACACACAAAAACACACAAAAAAACAAAAACATATACACACACGCAGAAACAAAAACACACAAAACAAAAACACATACACACACGCAGAAACAAAAACACACACAAAAACAAAAACAGACACACACACACACAAAAACAAAATCACACACAAAAAAAAAACACACAAAAACAAAAACACACACAAAATAAAAACACACACACACAAAAACAAAAACACACAAAAACAAACACACACACAAAAACAAAATCACACGCAAAAACAAAACAGCACACACAAACACACACACAAAAACAAAAACACACACAAAAACAAACACACACACAAAAACAAAAACACACACAAAAACAAACACACACACACACAAAAACAAAAACACACACAAAAACAAATACACACACATACAAAAACAGGAACACACACAAAAACAAAAACACACACACAGAAACAAAATCACACACAAAAACAAATGCACACACACACAAACACACACACAAAAACAAAAACACACACAAAAACAAACACACACACACACACAGACAAACAAAAAAACACACAAAAACAAACACACACGCACACAAACAAAAACACACACAAAAACAAACACACACACACACAAAAACAAAAACAAAAACACACACAAAAACAAAAACACACATACACACAAAGAAAAACACACACAAACACACACACACACACAAACAAAAAACAAATACACACACACAGACAAAAAACAAATACACACACACACAGACAAAAAACAAAAACACACACAAAAACAAAAACACACACACAAAACCAAAAACACACACAAAAACAAAAACACACACACACAGAAACAAAAACACACACAAAAACAAAAACACACACACACAAAAACAAACACACACACACAAAAACAAACACACACACACACACAAAAACAAAAACACACACAAAACCAAAAACACACTCACAAACAAAAACAAAAACACACACAGAAAAAGAAAAACACTCACAAAAACAAACACACACACACACAATATCAAAATCACACACAAAAACAAAAATACACACACACACACAAACAAACACACACACACACAAACAAAAACACACACGAACACAAAAACACACACACACACACAAAAACAGAAACACACACAAAAACAAATACACACACATACAAAAACAGGAACACACACAAAAACAAAAACACACACACAGAAACAAAATCACACACAAAAACAAATGCACACACACACAAACACACACACAAAAACAAAAACACACACAAAAACAAACACACACACACACACAGACAAACAAAAAAACACACAAAAACAAACACACACGCACACAAACAAAAACACACACAAAAACAAACACACACACACACAAAAACAAAAACAAAAACACACACAAAAACAAAAACACACATACACACAAAGAAAAACACACACAAACACACACACACACACAAACAAAAAACAAATACACACACACAGACAAAAAACAAATACACACACACACAGACAAAAAACAAAAACACACACAAAAACAAAAACACACACACAAAACCAAAAACACACACAAAAACAAAAACACACACACACAGAAACAAAAACACACACAAAAACAAAAACACACACACACAAAAACAAACACACACACACAAAAACAAACACACACACACACACAAAAACAAAAACACACACAAAACCAAAAACACACTCACAAACAAAAACAAAAACACACACAGAAAAAGAAAAACACTCACAAAAACAAACACACACACACACAATATCAAAATCACACACAAAAACAAAAATACACACACACACACAAACAAACACACACACACACAAACAAAAACACACACGAACACAAAAACACACACACACACACAAAAACAGAAACACACACAAAAACAAATACACACACACACAAAAACAAAAACACACACAAAAACAAAAGCACAAACACACACAAAAACAAAAACACACACAATAACGAACACACACACACACAAATACAAAAACACACACAAAAACAAAAACACACACACTCAAAAACAAAAACATACACAAAAGCAAAAACACACACACACAATCACACACACTCACACAAACAACAACACACACAAAAACAAAAACACACACACACAAAAACCAAAAACACACACAAAAACAAAAACACACACACACACACAGAAACAAAATCACACACAAAAACAAAAACACCCACAAGAACAAACATACACACACAAAAACAAACACACACACAAAAACAAAAAAAACACGAAAACAAAAACACACTCACACACAAAAACAAAAACACAAACAAAAACAAAATCTTTCACAGAAAAACAAAAACACACACAAAAACAAAAAACACACACACACAAAATCAAAATCACACACAAAAACAAAAATACACACACACACACAAAAACAAAAAAAAACACAAAAACAAATACACACACACACAAAATCAAAAACACACACAAAAACAAACACACACACACAGACAAACAAAAACACACACAAAAACAAACACACAAACAAAAACACACACAAAAACAAACACACACACAAAAACAAACACACACACACACACAAAAACAAAAACAAAAACACACACACAAAAACAAGCACACACACACAAACAAAAACACACACAAAAAGAAAAACACTCACACACAAAAAGAAAAACACACACAAAAACAAAAACACACACAAAAACAAGCACACACATAAACAAAAACACACACACAAAAACACACGCAAAAACACACACATAAACAAAAACACACACACACAAAAACAAAAACACAAACAAAAACAAAAACCCACACACACGCAAAAACAAAAACACACACACACAAAAACAAAAACACACACAAAAACAAAAACACACACACACACACACAAAATCAAAAACACACACAAAACAAAAAACACACACACACAAAATCAAAATCACACACAAAAACAAAAATACACACACACACAAACAAAAACACACACACATAAAAACAAAATCACACACAAAAACAAAAGCACACACACAAACACACACACACAAAATCAAAAACACACACAAAAACAAACACACAAACACAGACAAACAAAAACACACACAAAAACAAACACACACACACAAAAATAAAAACACACACAAAAACAAACACACACAAACAAAAACACACACAAAAACAAAAACACACACACACAAACAAAAACACACACACATACAAACAAATACACACACGAAAACAAAAACACACACACACACAAAAACAAAAAAAAACACAAAAACAAATACACACACATACAAAAACAGAAACACACACAAAAACAAAAACACACACACAGAAACAAAATGACACACAAAAACAAAAGCACACACACAAACACACGCACACAAAATCAAAAACACACACAAAAACAAACACACAAACACAGACAAACAAAAACACACACAAAAACAAACACACACACACAAAAATAAAAACACACACAAAAACAAACACACACAAACAAAAACACACACAAAAACAAAAACACACACACACAAAAACAAACACACACACACAAAAACAAAAACAAAAACACACACACAAAAACAAGCACACACACACAAACAAAAACACACACAAAAAGAAAAACACACACACAAAAAGAAAAACACACACAAAAACAAAAACACACACAAAAACAAGCACACACACAAACAAAAACACACACACAAAAACAAAAACACACATAAAAACAAACGCACACACACACTCACAAAAACAAAACCATACACAAAAACAAAAACACACACATAAACAAAAACACACACAAACAAAAACAAAAACACACACAAAAACAAACACACACACACACACAAACACACACACAACAACCAAAACACACACAAAAACAAGCACACACACAAACAAAAACACACACACAAAAACAAAAACACACATAAAAACAAACGCACACACACACTCACAAAAACAAAACCATACACAAAAACAAAAACACACACATAAACAAAAACACACACAAATAAAAACAAAAACACACACACAAAACCAAAAACACACACAAAAACAAAAACACACACACACAGAAACAAAAACACACACAAAAACAAAAACACACACACACAAAAACAAACACACACACACAAAAACAAACACACACACACACACAAAAACAAAAACACACACAAAACCAAAAACACACTCACAAACAAAAACAAAAACACACACAGAAAAAGAAAAACACTCACAAAAACAAAAACACACACACACAAACAAAAACACACACGAAAACAAAAACACACACACACACACAAAAACAGAAACACACACAAAAACAAAACAACACACACACAAAAACAAAAACACACACAAAAACAAACACACACACAAAACCAAAAACACACACAAAAACAAACACACACACACACACAAACAAACACACACACAAACAAAAACAAACACAAAAACAAAAACACACACACACACACAAAAACAAAAACACACACACACACAAAATCAAAAACACACACAAAAACAAAAACACACACAAACACAAAAACAAAAACACACACAAACACAAAAACACACACAAAAACAAACACACACGCACAAATACAAAAACACACACAAAAACAAACACACACACACACAAAAAAAACAAACACACACACAAAAACAATAACACACACACACAAAAAGAAAAGCGCACACAAAAACACACACACACACACAAACAAAAACACGCTCAAAAACAAAAAAAACAATAACACACACACACAAAAAGAAAAACGCACACAAAAACACAAACACACACACAAAAACAATAACACACACACACAACGACAAAAACACACACAAAAACGAACACACACACACACAAAAACACACAAAAAAACAAAAACACATACACACACGCAGAAACAAAAACACACACAAAAACAAAAACAGACACACACACACACAAAAACAAAATCACACACAAAAAAAAAACACACAAAAACAAAAACACACACAAAAACAAAAACACACACACACAAAAACAAAAACACACAAAAACAAACACACACACAAAAACAAAATCACACGCAAAAACAAAACAGCACACACAAACACACACACAAAAACAAAAACACACACAAAAACAAACACACACACAAAAACAAAAACACACACAAAAACAAACACACACACACACAAAAACAAAAACACACACAAAAACAAATACACACACATACAAAAACAGGAACACACACAAAAACAAAAACACACACACAGAAACAAAATCACACACAAAAACAAATGCACACACACACAAACACACACACAAAAACAAAAACACACACAAAAACAAACACACACACACACACAGACAAACAAAAAAACACACAAAAACAAACACACACGCACACAAACAAAAACACACACAAAAACAAACACACACACACACAAAAACAAAAACAAAAACACACACAAAAACAAAAACACACATACACACAAAGAAAAACACACACAAAAACACACACACACACAAACAAAAAACAAATATACACACACAGACAAAAAACAAATACACACACACACAGACAAAAAACAAAAACACACACAAAAACAAAAACACACACACAAAACCAAAAACACACACAAAAACAAAAACACACACACACAGAAACAAAAACACACACAAAAACAAAAACACACACACACAAAAACAAACACACACACACAAAAACAAACACACACACACACACAAAAACAAAAACACACACAAAACCAAAAACACACTCACAAACAAAAACAAAAACACACACAGAAAAAGAAAAACACTCACAAAAACAAACACACACACACACAATATCAAAATCACACACAAAAACAAAAATACACACACACACACAAACAAACACACACACACACAAACAAAAACACACACGAAAACAAAAACACACACACACACACAAAAACAGAAACACACACAAAAACAAATACACACACACACAAAAACAAAAACACACACAAAAACAAAAACACACACACAAAAACAAAAACACACACAAAAACAAAAGCACAAACACACACAAAAACAAAAACACACACAATAACGAACACACACACACACAAATACAAAAACACACACAAAAACAAAAACACACACACTCAAAAACAAAAACATACACAAAAGCAAAAACACACACACACAAACACACACACTCACACAAACAACAACACACACAAAAACAAAAACACACACACACAAAAACCAAAAACACACACAAAAACAAAAACACACACACACACACAGAAACAAAATCACACACAAAAACAAAAACACCCACAAGAACAAACATACACACACAAAAACAAACACACACACAAAAACAAAAACACAAACAAAAACAAAATCTTTCACAGAAAAACAAAAACACACACAAAAACAAAAAACACACACACACAAAATCAAAATCACACACAAAAACAAAAATACACACACACACACAAAAACAAAAAAAAACACAAAAACAAATACACACACACACAAAATCAAAAACACACACAAAAACAAACACACACACACAGACAAACAAAAACACACACAAAAACAAACACACAAACAAAAACACACACAAAAAAAAGAAACACACACACAAAAACAAACACACACACACACACAAAAACAAAAACAAAAACACACACACAAAAACAAGCACACACACACAAACAAAAACACACACAAAAAGAAAAACACTCACACACAAAAAGAAAAACACACACAAAAACAAAAACACACACAAAAACAAGCACACACACAAACAAAAACACACACACAAAAACACACGCAAAAACACACACATAAACAAAAACACACACACACAAAAACAAAAACACAAACAAAAACAAAAACACACACACACACAAAAACAAAAACACACACACACAAAAACAAAAACACACACAAAAACAAAAACACACACACACACACAAAATCAAAAACACACACAAAACAAAACACACACACACACAAAATCAAAATCACACACAAAAACAAAAATACACACACACACAAACAAAAACACACACACATACAAACAAATACACACACGAAAACAAAAACACACACAAACACAAAAACAAAAAAAAACACAAAAACAAATACACACACATACAAAAACAGAAACACACACAAAAACAAAAACACACACACAGAAACAAAATCACACACAAAAACAAAAGCACACACACAAACACACACACACAAAATCAAAAACACACACAAAAACAAACACACAAACACAGACAAACAAAAACACACACAAAAACAAACACACACACACAAAAATAAAAACACACACAAAAACAAACACACACAAACAAAAACACACACAAAAACAAAAACACACACACACAAAAACAAACACACACACACACACACACACAAAAACAAAAACAAAAACACACACACAAAAACAAGCACACACACACAAACAAAAACACACACAAAAAGAAAAACACACACACAAAAAGAAAAACACACACAAAAACAAAAACACACACAAAAACAAGCACACACACAAACAAAAACACACACACAAAAACAAAAACACACATAAAAACAAACGCACACACACACTCACAAAAACAAAACCATACACAAAAACAAAAACACACACATAAACAAAAACACACACAAACAAAAACAAAAACACACACAAAAACAAACACACACACAAACACACACACAAAAACCAAAACACACACAAAAACAAGCACACACACAAACAAAAACACACACACAAAAACAAAAACACACATAAAAACAAACGCACACACACACTCACAAAAACAAAACCATACACAAAAACAAAAACACACACATAAACAAAAACACACACAAATAAAAACAAAAACACACACACACAAAAACAAAAACACACACACACAGAAACAAAAACACACACAAAAACAAACACCCACACAAAAACAAACACACACACAACAACAAAAACACACACAAAAACAAAAACACACACAAAAAACAAAAACACACAAAAACAAAAACACACAAAAACAGAAAAACACAAAAAAACAAAAACACACAAAAACAAAAACACACACACACACAAACAAAAACACACACAAAAACAAAAACAAACAAAAACACACACAAAACCAGAAACACACACATAAACAAAAACACACACACACACAAAAACAAAATCACACACAAAAACAAACACACACACACACAAAAACAAAAACACACACACGAAAAGAAAAACACACACAAAAACAAAAACACACATACACAAACAAAAACACACACACACAGAAACAAAAACACACACAAAAACAAACACACAGACAAAAACAAAAACACACACAAAAACAAACACACACACACACACACCATCAAAAACACACACAAACAAAAACACACACAAAAGCAAAAACACACACACACACACACACAAAAACAAAAACACACACAAAAACAAATACACACACACAAAAACAAAAACACACACAAAAACAAAAACACACACACACACAAAATCAAAAACACACACAAAAACAAAAACACACACACACGAAAACAAAATCACACACAAAAACAAAAGCACACACATACAAACACACAGACACAAAAACAAAAACACACACAAACACAAAAACACATACAAAAACAAAAACACACACACACACAAAAACACACAAAAAAACAAAAACATATACACACACGCAGAAACAAAAACACACAAAACAAAAACACACACACACGCGCAAAAACAAAAACACACAAAAATACAAAAACACACACAAAAACAAAAACATATACACACACGCAGAAACAAAAACACACAAAACAAAAACGCACACACACGCGCAAAAACAAAAACACACAAAAATACAAAAACACACACAAAAACAAAAACACACAAAAACAAAAACACACACACACACAAAAACACACAAAAAAACAAAAACATATACACACACGCAGAAACAAAAACACACAAAACAAAAACACACACACACGCGCAAAAACAAAAACACACAAAAATACAAAAACACACACAAAAACAAAAACACACAAAAACACACACACACACAAAAACAAAAACACACACACACACAAAAACAAAATCACACACAAAAACAAAACAACACACACACAAAAACAAAAACACACACAAAAACAAACACACACACAAAAACAAAAACACACACACAAACAAAAACACACACAATAACAAAAACACACACACACACAAACAAAAACACACACACACACAAAATCAAAAACACACACAAAAACAAAAACACACACACACAAAAAAAACAAACACACACACAAAAACAATAACACACACACACAAAAAGAAAAACGTACACAAAAACACACACACACACACACAAACAAAAACACGCTCAAAAACAAAAAAAACACACACACAAAGACAAAAACACACACAAAAACGAACACACACACACACAAAAACACACAAAAAAACAAAAACAAACACACACACACACAATAACAAAAATATACACACACACAAACAAAAACACACACACATACAAACAAATACACACACGAAAACAAAAACACACACACACACAAAAACAAAAAAAAACACAAAAACAAATACACACACATACAAAAACAGAAACACAAACAAAAACAAAAACACACACACAGAAACAAAATCACACACAAAAACAAAAGCACACACACACAAACACACACACACAAAATCAAAAACACACACAAAAACAAACACACAAACACAGACAAACAAAAACACACACAAAAACAAACACACAAACAAAAACACACACAAAAACAAACACACACAAACAAAAACACACACAAAAACAAAAACACACACACACAAAAACAAACACACACACACACACACAAAAACAAAAACAAAAACACACACACAAAAACAAGCACACACACACAAACAAAAACACACACAAAAAGAAAAACACACACACAAAAAGAAAAACACACACAAAAACAAAAACACACACAAAAACAAGCACACACACAAACAAAAACACACACACAAAAACAAAAACACACATAAAAACAAACGCACACACACACTCACAAAAACAAAACCATACACAAAAACAAAAACACAAACATAAACAAAAACACACACAAACAAAAACAAAAACACACACAAAAACAAACACACACACACACAAACACACACACAAAAACCAAAACACACACAAAAACAAGCACACACACAAACAAAAACACACACACAAAAACAAAAACACACATAAAAACAAACGCACACACACACTCACAAAAACAAAACCATACACAAAAACAAAAACACACACATAAACAAAAACACACACAAATAAAAACAAATACACACACACAAAAACAAAAACACACACAAAAACAAAAACACACACAAAATCAAAAACACACACAAAAACAAAAACACACACACACGAAAACAAAATCACACACAAAAACAAAAGCACACACATACAAACACACAGACACAAAAACAAAAACACACACAAACACAAAAACACATACAAAAACAAAAACACACACACACACAAAAACACACAAAAAAACAAAAACATATACACACACGCAGAAACAAAAACACACAAAACAAAAACACACACACACACACGCAAAAACAAAATCACACACAAAAAAAACACACACAAAATCAAAAACACACACACAAATACAAACACACACACACACACAAAAACAAAAACACACACAAAAACAAAAACACACACACACAAAAACACACAAAAACAAACACACACACACACATAAAAATAAACGCACACACACACTCACAAAAACAAACACACACACACACAAACACACACACAAAAACAAAAACACACAAAAATACAAAAACACACACAAAAACAAAAACACACAAAAATACAAAAACACACACAAACACACACAAAAACAAAAATGCACACAAAAACAAAAACACACACACACACAAAAACAAAAACACACACACACACAAAAACAAAATCACACACAAAAACAAAACAACACACACACAAAAACAAAAACACACACAAAAACAAACACACACAAAAACAAAAACACACACACAAACAAAAACACATACAATAACAAAAACACACACACACACACAAAAACAAAAACACACACACACACAAAATCAAAAACACACACAAAAACAAAAACACACACACACAAAAAAAAAAAACACACACACAAAAACAATAACACACACACACAAAAAGAAAAACGTACACAAAAACACACACACACACAAACAAAAACACGCTCAAAAACAAAAAAACACACACACAAAGACAAAAACACACACAAAAACGAACACACACACACACAAAAACACACAAAAAAACAAAAACAAACACACACACACACAAAAACAAAAATACACACACACACAAACAAAAACACACACACATACAAACAAATACACACACGAAAACAAAAACACACACACACACAAAAACAAAAAAAAACACAAAAACAAATACACACACATACAAAAACAGAAACACACACAAAAACAAAAACACACACACAGAAACAAAATCACACACAAAAACAAAAGCACACACACACACACAAAATCAAAAACACACACAAAAACAAAAACACACACAAACACAAAAACACATACAAAAACAAAAACACACACACACACAAAAACACACAAAAAACAAAAACATATACACACACGCAGAAACAAAAACACACAAAACAAAAACACACACACAAATACAAACACACACACACAAAAACAAAAACACACACAAAAACAAAAACACACACACACAAAAACACACAAAAACAAACACACACACACACATAAAAATAAACGCACACACACACTCACAAAAACAAACACACACACACACAAACACACACACAAAAACAAAAACACACAAAAATACAAAAACACACACAAAAACAAAAACACACAAAAATACAAAAACACACACAAACACACACAAAAACAAAAATGCACACAAAAACAAAAACACACACACACACAAAAACAAAAACACACACACACACAAAAACAAAATCACACACAAAAACAAAACAACACACACACAAAAACAAAAACACACACAAAAACAAACACACACACAAAAACAAAAACACACACACAAACAAAAACACACACAATAACAAACACACACACACACACACAAAAACAAAAACACACACACACACAAAATCAAAAACACACACAAAAACAAAAACACACACACAAAGACAAAAACACACACAAAAACGAACACACACACACACAAAAACACACAAAAAAACAAAAACAAACACACACACACACAAAAACAATAACACACACACACACAAAATCAAAAACACACACAAAAACAAAAACACACACACACACACAAAAATAAAAACACAGACAAAACAAAAACACACACACACGCACACACACAAACAAAAACACACACAAAAGCAAAAACAAAAACACACACACACATAAACAAATTCACACACAAAAACAAACACACACACACAAAAAAACACACACAAAATCAAAAACACACACAAAAACAAACACACACACACACACAAAAAAACACACACAAAAACAAAAACACACACACACAAAAACAAAAACACACAAAAGCAAACATACTCACACACACAAAAACAAAAACACACACAAAAATAAAAACACACACACACAAAAACAAACACACACACACACACAAAAACACATTCACCCACACAAAAACAAACATTTGGGGCAGCACGGTAGCCTTGTGGATAGCACAATTGCTTCACAGCTCCAGGGTCCCAGGTTCGATTCCGGCTTGGGCCACTGTCTGTGCGGAGTCTGCACATCCTCCCCGTGTGTGCGTGGGTTTCCTCCGGGTGCTCCGGTTTCCTCCCACAGCCCAAAGATGTGCAGGTTAGGTGGATTGGCCATGATAAATTGCCCTTAGTGTCCAAAATTGCCCTTAGTGTTGGGTGGGGTTACTGGGTTATGGGGATAGGGTGGCGGTGTTGACCTTGGGTAGGGTGCTCTTTCAAAGAGCCGGTGCAGACTCGATGGGCCGAATGGCCTCCTTCTGCACTGTAAATACTATGAAACTATGAAACACACACACAACAACAAAAACACACACAAAAACAAAAACACACACAAAAACAAAAACACACACACACACACAAACAAAAACACACACAAAAACAAAAACAAACAAAAACACACACAAAACCAGAAACACACACATAAACAAAAACACACACACACACAAAAACAAAATCGCACACAAAAACAAACACACACACACACAAAAACAAAAACACACACACGAAAAGAAAAACACACACAAAAACAAAAACACACATACACAAGCAAAAACACACACAAAAACAAAAAAACACACACAAAAACAAAAACACACACAATAACGAACACACACACACTCAAAAACAAAAACATACACAAAAGCAAAAACACACACACACGTAAACACACACACTCACACAAACAAAAACACACACAAAAACAAAAACACACTCACACACAAAAACAAAAGCACACACATACAAACACACAGACACAAAAACAAAAACACACACAAACACAAAAACACATACAAAAACAAACACACACGCACAAATACAAAACTACACACAAAAACGAACACACACACACACAAAAAAAAAACCACACATACAAAAACAATAACACACACACACAAAAAGAAAAACGCACACAAAAACACACACACACGCACACAAACAAAAACACGCACAAAAACAAAAACACACACACACACAAAAACAAAAACACACACAAAAACAAAAACACACACAAAAACGAACACACACACACACAAAAACACACAAAAAAACAAAAACACATACACACACGCAGAAACAAAAACACACAAAAACAAAAACACACACACACACGCAAAAACAAAATCACACACAAAAAAAACACACACAAAATCAAAAACACACACATAAATACAAACACACACACACACAAAAACAAAAACACACACAAAAACAAAAACACACACACACAAAAACACACAAAAACAAACACACACACACACATAAAAATAAACGCACACACACACTCACAAAAACAAACACACACACACACAAACACACACACAAAAACAAAAACACACAAAAATACAAAAACACACACAAAAACAAAAACACACAAAAATACAAAAACACACACAAACACACACAAAAACAAAAATGCACACAAAAACAAAAACACACACACACACAAAAACAAAATCACACACAAAAACAAAACAACACACACACAAAAACAAAAACACACACAAAAACAAACACACACACAAAAACAAAAACACACACACACACACAAAAACAAAAACACACACACACACAAAATCAAAAACACACACAAAAACAAAAACACACTCACACACACAAAAACAAAAACACACACAAAAATAAAAACACACACACACAAAAACAAACACACACACACACACAAAAACACATTCACCCACACAAAAACAAACACACACACAACAACAAAAACACACACAAAAACATAAACACACACAAAAAACAAAAACACACAAAAACAAAAACACACAAAAACAGAAAAACACAAAAAAACAAAAACACACAAAAACAAAAACACACACACACACACAAACAAAAACACACACAAAACAAAAACAAACAAAAACACACACAAAACCAGAAACACACACATAAACAAAAACACACACACACACAAAAACAAAATCACACACATACACAAACAAAAACACACACAAAAACAAAAAAACACACACAAAAACAAAAACACACACAATAACGAACACACACACACTCAAAAACAAAAACATACACAAAAGCAAAAACACACACACACGTAAACACACACACTCACACAAACAAAAACACACACAAAAACAAAAACACACTCACACACAAAAACAAAAACACACACAGAAAAACAAAAACGCACACAAAAACAAAAACACACACACACACACAGAAACAAAAACACACACAAAAACAAAAACACCCACAAGAATAAACACACACACAAAAACAAACACACACACACACACACAAAAACAAAAAAATACACAAAAACAAAAACACACTCACACACACAAACAAATACACACACGAAAACAAAAACACACACAGACACAAAAACAAAAAAAAACACAAAAACAAATACACACACATACAAAAACAGAAACACACACAAAAACAAAAACACACACACAGAAACAAAATCACACACAAAAACAAAAGCACACACACAAACACACACACACACAAAAACAAACACAAAAACAAAAACACACACACACAAAAACAAACACAAAATCAAAAACACACACAAAAACAAACACACACACACACAAACAAAAACACACACAAAAACAAAAACACACACACACAAAAACAAACACACACACACAAAAACAAAAACAAAAACACACACACGCACACACACACAAAAACAAGCACACACACACAAACAAAAACACACACACACACAAAAACACACACACAAAAACAAAAACACACATAAAAACAAACGCACACACACACTCACAAAAACAAAAACACACACACAAAAACAAAAACACACACAAAAACAAAAACACACACTCACAATAACAAAAACACACACAAAAACAAAAACACGCACACACCAAAACAAAAACACACACAAAAACAAAACAACACACACACGAACACACACACAGAAACAAAAACACACACAAAAACAAACACACACACAAAAACAAAAACACACACAAAAACAAACACACACACACACACAAACAAAAACACACACAAACAAAAACACACACAAAAACAAAAACACACACACACACACAAAATCAAAAACACACACAAAAACAAAAACACACACACACAAAAACAAAATCACACACAAAAACAAAAGCACACACATACAAACACGCAGACACAAAAACAAAAACACACACAAACACAAAAACACATACAAAAACAAACACACACGCACAAATACAAAACTACACACAAAAACAAAAACACACACACACGCAAAAACAAAATCACACACAAAAAAAAACACACACAAAATCAAAAACACACACACACAAATACAAACACACACACACACAAAAACAAAAACACACACAAAAACAAAAACACACACACACAAAAACAAACACACACACACACACAAAAACAAAATCACACATAAAAACAAAACAACACACACACAAACACACACACAAAAACAAAAACACACACAAAAACAAACACACACACAAAAACAATAACACACACACACAAAAAGAAAAACGCACACAAAAACACACACACACGCACACAAACAAAAACACGCACAAAAACAAAAACACACACACACACAAAAACAAAAACACACACAAAAACGAACACACACACACACAAAAACACACAAAAAAACAAAAACACATACACACACGCAGAAACAAAAACACACAAAAACAAAAACACACACACACACGCAAAAACAAAATCACACACAAAAAAAACACACACAAAATCAAAAACACACACACAAATACAAACACACACACACACAAAAACAAAAACAAACACAAAAACAAAAACACACACACACAAAAACACACAAAAACAAACACACACACACACATAAAAATAAACGCACACACACACTCACAAAAACAAACACACACACACACAAACACACACACAAAAACAAAAACACACAAAAATACAAAAACACACACAAAAACAAAAACACACAAAAATACAAAAACAGACACAAACACACACAAAAACAAAAATGCACACAAAAACAAAAACACACACACACAAAAAAAACACACACACACACAAAAACAAAATCACACACAAAAACAAAACAACACACACACAAAAACAAAAACACACACACAAAAACAAAAACACACACAAAAACAAGCACACACACAAACAAAAACACACACACAAAAACAAAAACACACATAAAAACAAACGCACACACACACTCACAAAAACAAAACCATACACAAAAACAAAAACACACACATAAACAAAAACACACACAAACAAAAACAAAAACACACACAAAAACAAACACACACACACACAAACACACACACAAAAACCAAAACACACACAAAAACAAGCACACACACAAACAAAAACACACACACAAAAACAAAAACACACATAAAAACAAACGCACACACACACTCACAAAAACAAAACCATACACAAAAACAAAAACACACACATAAACAAAAACACACACAAATAAAAACAAAAACACACACACACAAAAACAAAAACACACACACACACACAAAAACAAAAACACACACACAAAACAAAAAACACACACAAAAACAAAAACACACACACACAGAAACAAAAACACACACAAAAACAAAAACACACACACTCAAAAACAAACACACACACACAAAAACAAACACACACACACACACAAAAACAAAAACACACACAAAACCAAAAACACACTCACAAACAAAAACAAAAACACACACAGAAAAAGAAAAACACTCACAAAAACAAACACACACACACACAAACAAAAACACACACGAAAACAAAAACACACACACACACACAAAAACAGAAACACACACAAAAACAAAACAACACACACACAAAAACAAAAACACACACAAAAACAAACACACACACAAAACCAAAAACACACACAAAAACAAACACACACACACACACAAACAAACACACACACAAACAAAAACAAACACAAAAACAAAAACACACACACACACACAAAAACAAAAACACACACACACACAAAATCAAAAACACACACAAAAACAAAAACACACACAAACACAAAAACAAAAACACACACAAACACAAAAACACACACAAAAACAAACACACACGCACAAAAAAAACAAACACACACACAAAAACAATAACACACACACACAAAAAGAAAAGCGCACACAAAAACACACACACACACACACAAACAAAAACACGCTCAAAAACAAAAAAAACAATAACACACACACAAAAAGAAAAACGCACACAAAAACACAAACACACACACAAAAACAATAACACACACACACAAAGACAAAAACACACACAAAAACGAACACACACACACACAAAAACACAAAAACACATACACACACGCAGAAACAAAAACACACACAAAAACAAAAACAGACACACACACACACAAAAACAAAAACACACACAAAAACAAAAACACACACACACAAAAACAAAAACACACAAAAACAAACAAACACACACACAAAAACAAAATCACACGCAAAAACAAAACAGCACACACAAACACACACACAAAAACAAAAACACACACAAAAACAAACACACACACAAATACAAAAACACACACAAAAACAAACACACACACACACAGAAACAAAAACACACACAAAAACAAAAACACACACAAACAAAAACAAACACACACACACAAAAACAAAAACACACACAAAAACAAACACACACACACACACAGACAAACAAAAAAACACACAAAAACAAACACACACACACACAAAAACAAAAACAAAAACACACACAAAAACAAAAACACACATACACACAAAGAAAAACACACACAAAAACACACACACACACACAAACAAAAAACAAATACACACACACAGACAAAAAACAAATACACACACACACACAGACAAAAAACAAAAACACACACAAAAACAAAAACACACACACAAAACCAAAAACACACACAAAAACAAAAACACACACACACAGAAACAAAAACACACACAAAAACAAAAACACACACAAACAAAAACAAACACACACACACAAAAACAAACACACACACACACACAAAAACAAAAACACACACAAAACCAAAAACACACTCACAAACAAAAACAAAAACACACACAGAAAAAGAAAAACACTCACAAAAACAAACACACACACACACAATATCAAAATCACACACAAAAACAAAAATACACACACACACACAAACAAACACACACACACGAAAACAAAAACACACACACACACACAAAAACAGAAACACACACAAAAACAAAAACACACACAAAACCAAAAACACACTCACAAACAAAAACAAAAACACACACAGAAAAAGAAAAACACTCACAAAAACAAACACACACACACACAATATCAAAAACACACACAAAAACAAAAACACACACACAAAAACAAAAACACACACAAAAACAAAAACACACACACACACAAAAACAAAAACACACACAAAAACAAAAGCACAAACACACACAAAAACAAAAACACACACAATAACGAACACACACACACACAAATACAAAAACACACACAAAAACAAAAACACACACACTCAAAAACAAAAACATACACAAAAGCAAAAACACACACACACAAACACACACACTCACACAAACAACAACACACACAAAAACAAAAACACACACACACAAAAACCAAAAACACACACAAAAACAAAAACACACACACACACACAGAAACAAAATCACACACAAAAACAAAAACACCCACAAGAACAAACATACACACACAAAAACAAACACACACACAAAAACAAAAAAAAACACGAAAACAAAAACACACTCACACACAAAAACAAAAACACAAACAAAAACAAAATCTTTCACAGAAAAACAAAAACACACACAAAAACAAAAAACACACACACACAAAATCAAAATCACACACAAAAACAAAAATACACACACACACACAAAAACAAAAAAAAACACAAAAACAAATACACACACACACAAAATCAAAAACACACACAAAAACAAACACACACACACAGACAAACAAAAACACACACAAAAACAAACACACAAACAAAAACACACACAAAAACAAACACACACACAAAAACAAACACACACACACACACAAAAACAAAAACAAAAACACACACACAAAAACAAGCACACACACACAAACAAAAACACACACAAAAAGAAAAACACTCACACACAAAAAGAAAAACACACACAAAAACAAAAACACACACAAAAACAAGCACACACACAAACAAAAACACACACACAAAAACAAAAACACACACACAAACAAAAACACACACAATAACAAACACACACACACACACACAAAAACAAAAACACACACACACACAAAATCAAAAACACACACAAAAACAAAAACACACACACACAAAAAAAACAAACACACACACAAAAACAATAACACACACACACAAAAAGAAAAACGTACACAAAAACACACACACACACACACAAACAAAAACACGCTCAAAAACAAAAAAACACACACACAAAGACAAAAACACACACAAAAACGAACACACACACACACAAAAACACACAAAAAAACAAAAACAAACACACACACACACAAAAACAATAACACACACACACACACAAAAATAAAAACACAGACAAAAACAAAAACACACACACACGCACACACACAAACAAAAACACACACAAAAGCAAAAACAAAAACACACACACACATAAACAAAATCACACACAAAAACAAACACACACACACAAAAAAACACACACAAAATCAAAAACACACACAAAAACAAACACACACACACACACAAAAAAACACACACAAAAACAAAAACACACACACACAAAAACAAAAACACACAAAAGCAAACACACTCACACACACAAAAACAAAAACACACACAAAAATAAAAACACACACACACAAAAACAAACACACACACACACACAAAAACACATTCACTCACACAAAAACAAACACACACACAACAACAAAAACACACACAAAAACAAAAACACACACAAAAACAAAAACACACACACACACACAAACAAAAACACACACAAAAACAAAAACAAACAAAAACACACACAAAACCAGAAACACACACATAAACAAAAACACACACACACACAAAAACAAAATCGCACACAAAAACAAACACACACACACACAAAAACAAAAACACACACACGAAAAGAAAAACACACATAAAAACACACACAAAAACAATAACACACACACACAAAAAGAAAAACGCACACAAAAACACACACACACGCACACAAACAAAAACACGCACAAAAACAAAAACACACACACACACAAAAACAAAAACACACACAAAAACAAAAACACACACAAAAACGAACACACACACACACAAAAACACACAAAAAAACAAAAACACATACACACACGCAGAAACAAAAACACACAAAAACAAAAACACACACACACACGCAAAAACAAAAACACACACAAAAACAAAAACACACACACACACACAAAAATAAAAACACAGACAAAAACAAAAACACACACACACGCACACACACAAACAAAAACACACACAAAAGCAAAAACAAAAACACACACACACATAAACAAAATCACACACAAAAACAAACACACACACACAAAAAAACACACACAAAATCAAAAACACACACAAAAACAAACACACACACACACACAAAAAAACACACACAAAAACAAAAACACACACACACAAAAACAAAAACACACAAAAGCAAACACACTCACACACACAAAAACAAAAACACACACAAAAATAAAAACACACACACACAAAAACAAACACACACACACACACAAAAACACATTCACTCACACAAAAACAAACACACACACAACAACAAAAACACACACAAAAACAAAAACACACACAAAAACAAAAACACACACCCACACACAAACAAAAACACACACAAAAACAAAAACAAACAAAAACACACACAAAACCAGAAACACACACATAAACAAAAACACACACACACACAAAAACAAAATCGCACACAAAAACAAACACACACACACACAAAAACAAAAACACACACACGAAAAGAAAAACACACATAAAAACACACACAAAAACAATAACACACACACACAAAAAGAAAAACGCACACAAAAACACACACACACGCACACAAACAAAAACACGCACAAAAACAAAAACACACACACACACAAAAACAAAAACACACACAAAAACAAAAACACACACAAAAACGAACACACACACACACAAAAACACACAAAAAAACAAAAACACATACACACACGCAGAAACAAAAACACACAAAAACAAAAACACACACACACACGCAAAAACAAAATCACACACAAAAAAAACACACACAAAATCAAAAACACACACATAAATACAAACACACACACACACAAAAACAAAAACACACACAAAAACAAAAACACACACACACAAAAACACACAAAAACAAACACACACACACACATAAAAATAAACGCACACACACACTCACAAAAACAAACACACACACACACAAACACACACACAAAAACAAAAACACACAAAAATACAAAAACACACACAAAAACAAAAACACACAAAAATACAAAAACACACACAAACACACACAAAAACAAAAATGCACACAAAAACAAAAACACACACACACACAAAAACAAAAACACACACACACACAAAAACAAACACACACACAAAAACAAAAACACACACACACACACAAAAACAAAAACACACACACACACAAAATCAAAAACACACACAAAAACAAAAACACACTCACACACACAAAAACAAAAACACACACAAAAATAAAAACACACACACACAAAAACAAACACACACACACACACAAAAACACATTCACCCACACAAAAACAAACACACACACAACAACAAAAACACACACAAAAACAAAAACACACACAAAAATAAAAACACACACACACAAAAACAAACACACACACACACACAAAAACACATTCACCCACACAAAAACAAACACACACACAACAACAAAAACACACACAAAAACCTAAACACACACAAAAAACAAAAACACACAAAAACAAAAACACACAAAAACAGAAAAACACAAAAACAGAAAAACACAAAAAAACAAAAACACACAAAAACAAAAACACACACACAAACACAAACAAAAACACACACAAAAACAAAAACAAACAAAAACACACACAAAACCAGAAACACACACATAAACAAAATCACACACACACACAAAAACAAAATCACACACATACACAAACAAAAACACACACAAAAACAAAAAAACACACACAAAAACAAAAACACACACAATAACGAACACACACACACTCAAAAACAAAAACATACACAAAAGCAAAAACACACACACACGTAAACACACACACTCACACAAACAAAAACACACACAAAAACAAAAACACACTCACACACAAAAACAAAAACACACACAGAAAAACAAAAACGCACACGAAAACAAAAACACACACACACACACACAGAAACAAAAACACACAAAAAAACAAAAACACCCACGAGAATAAACACACACACACAAAAACAAACACACACACACACACACACAAAAACAAAAAAATACACAAAAACAAAAACACACTCACACACACAAACAAATACACACACGAAAACAAAAACACACACAGACACAAAAACAAAAAAAAACACAAAAACAAATACACACACATACAAAAACAGAAACACACACAAAAACAAAAACACACACACAGAAACAAAATCACACACAAAAACAAAAGCACACACACAAACACACACACACACAAAAACAAACACAAAAACAAAAACACACACACACAAAAACAAACACAAAATCAAAAACACACACAAAAACAAACACACACACACACAAACAAAAACACACACAAAAACAAAAACACACACACACAAAAACAAACACACACACACAAAAACAAAAACACACACAAAAACAAAAACACACACTCACAATAACAAAAACACACACAAAAACAAAAACACGCACACACCAAAACAAAAACACACACAAAAACAAAACAACACACACACGAACACACACACAGAAACAAAAACACACACAAAAACAAACACACACACAAAAACAAAAACACACACAAAAACAAACACACACACACACAAACAAAAACACACACAAACAAAAACACACACAAAAACAAAAACACACACACACACACAAAAACAAAAACACACACAAAAACAAATACACACACACAAAAACAAAAACACACACAAAAACAAAAACACACACACACACAAAATCAAAAACACACACAAAAACAAAAACACACACACACAAAAACAAAATCACACACAAAAACAAAAGCACACACATACAAACACGCAGACACAAAAACAAAAACACACACAAACACAAAAACACATACAAAAACAAACACACACGCACAAATACAAAACTACACACAAAAACAAAAACACACACACACGCAAAAACAAAATCACACACAAAAAAAACAAACACAAAATCAAAAACACACACACACAAATACAAACACACACACACACAAAAACAAAAACACACACAAAAACAAAAACACACACACACAAAAACAAACACACACACACACACAAAACCAAAAACACACACAAAAACAAAAACACACACACACAGAAACAAAAACACACACAAAAACAAAAACACACACACACAAAAACAAACACACACACACAAAAACAAACACACACACACACACAAAAACAAAAACACACACAAAACCAAAAACACACTCACAAACAAAAACAAAAACACACACAGAAAAAGAAAAACACTCACAAAAACAAACACACACACACACAATATCAAAATCACACACAAAAACAAAAATACACACACACACACAAACAAACACACACACACACAAACAAAAACACACACGAAAACAAAAACACACACACACACACAAAAACAGAAACACACACAAAAACAAATACACACACACACAAAAACAAAAACACACACAAAAACAAAAGCACACACACAAAAACAAAAACACACACAAAAACAAAAACACACACACACACAAAAACAAAAACACACACAAAAACAAAAGCACAAACACACACAAAAACAAAAACACACACAATAACGAACACACACACACACAAATACAAAAACACACACAAAAACAAAAACACACACACTCAAAAACAAAAACATACACAAAAGCAAAAACACACACACACAAACACACACACTCACACAAACAACAACACACACAAAAACAAAAACACACACACACAAAAACCAAAAACACACACAAAAACAAAAACACACACACACACACAGAAACAAAATCACACACAAAAACAAAAACACCCACAAGAACAAACATACACACACAAAAGCAAACACACACACAAAAACAAAAAAAAACACGAAAACAAAAACACACTCACACACAAAAACAAAAACACAAACAAAAACAAAATCTTTCACAGAAAAACAAAAACACACACAAAAACAAAAAACACACACACACAAAATCAAAATCACACACAAAAACAAAAATACACACACACACACAAAAACAAAAAAAAACACAAAAACAAATACACACACACACAAAATCAAAAACACACACAAAAACAAACACACACACACAGACAAACAAAAACACACACAAAAACAAACACACAAACAAAAACACACACAAAAACAAACACACACACAAAAACAAACACACACACACACACAAAAACAAAAACAAAAACACACACACAAAAACAAGCACACACACACAAACAAAAACACACACAAAAAGAAAAACACTCACACACAAAAAGAAAAACACACACAAAAACAAAAACACACACAAAAACAAGCACTCACACAAACAAAAACACACACACAAAAACACACGCAAAAACACACACATAAACAAAAACACACACACACAAGAACAAAAACACAAACAAAAACAAAAACACACACACACAAAAACAAAAACACACACACACAAAAACAAAAACACACACAAAAACAAAAACACACACACACACACACAAAATCAAAAACACACACAAAACAAAAAACACACACACACAAAATCAAAATCACACACAAAAACAAAAATACACACACACACAAACAAAAACACACACACATACAAACAAATACACACACGAAAACAAAAACACACACACACACAAAAACAAAAAAAAACACAAAAACAAATACAAACACATACAAAAACAGAAACACACACAAAAACAAAAACACACACACAGAAACAAAATCACACACAAAAACAAAAGCACACACACAAACACACACACACAAAATCAAAAACACACACAAAAACAAACACACAAACACAGACAAACAAAAACACACACAAAAACAAACACACACACACAAAAATAAAAACACACACAAAAACAAACACACACAAACAAAAACACACACAAAAACAAAAACACACACACACACAAACAAACACACACACACACACACAAAAACAAAAACAAAAACACACACACAAAAACAAGCACACACACACAAACAAAAACACACACAAAAAGAAAAACACACACACAAAAAGAAAAACACACACAAAAACAAAAACACACACAAAAACAAGCACACACACAAACAAAAACACACACACAAAAACAAAAACACACATAAAAACAAACGCACACACACACTCACAAAAACAAAACCATACACAAAAACAAAAACACACACATAAACAAAAACACACACAAACAAAAACAAAAACACACACAAAAACAAACACACACACACACACAAACACACACACAAAAACCAAAACACACACAAAAACAAGCACACACACAAACAAAAACACACAGACAAAAACAAAAACACACATAAAAACAAACTCACACACACACTCACAAAAACAAAACCATACACAAAAACAAAAACACACACAAAAACAAGCACACACACAAACAAAAACACACACACAAAAACACACGCAAAAACACACACATAAACAAAAACACACACACACAAGAACAAAAACACAAACAAAAACAAAAACACACACACACAAAAACAAAAACACACACACACAAAAACAAAAACACACACAAAAACAAAAACACACACACACACACACATAATCAAAAACACACACAAAACAAAAAACACACACACACAAAATCAAAATCACACACAAAAACAAAAATACACACACACACAAACAAAAACACACACACATACAAACAAATACACACACGAAAACAAAAACACACACACACACAAAAACAAAAAAAAACACAAAAACAAATACAAACACATACAAAAACAGAAAAACACACAAAAACAAAAACACACACACAGAAACAAAATCACACACAAAAACAAAAGCACACACACAAACACACACACACAAAATCAAAAACACACACAAAAACAAACACACAAACACAGACAAACAAAAACACACACAAAAACAAACACACACACACAAAAATAAAAACACACACAAAAACAAACACACACAAACAAAAACACACACAAAAACAAAAACACACACACACAAAAACAAACACACACACACACACACAAAAACAAAAACAAAAACACACACACAAAAACAAGCACACACACACAAACAAAAACACACACAAACAGAAAAACACACACACAAAAAGAAAAACACACACAAAAACAAAAACACACACAAAAACAAGCACACACACAAACAAAAACACACACACAAAAACAAAAACACACATAAAAACAAACGCACACACACTCACAAAAACAAAACCATACACAAAAACAAAAACACACACATAAACAAAAACACACACAAACAAAAACAAAAACACACACAAAAACAAACACACATACACACAAACACACACACAAAAACCAAAACACACACAAAAACAAGCACACACACAAACAAAAACACACAGACAAAAACAAAAACACACATAAAAACAAACGCACACACACACTCACAAAAACAAAACCATACACAAAAACAAAAACACACACATAAACAAAAACACACACAAATAAAAACAAAAACACACACACACAAAAACAAAAACACACACACACAGAAACAAAAACACACACAAAAACAAACACCCACACAAAAACAAACACACACACAACAACAAAAACACACACAAAAACAAAAACACACACAAAAAACAAAAAGACACAAAAACAAAAACACACAAAAACAGAAAAACACAAAAAAACAAAAACACACAAAAACAAAAACACACACACACACAAACAAAAACACACACAAAAACAAAAACAAACAAAAACACACACAAAACCAGAAACACACACATAAACAAAAACACACACACACACAAAAACAAAATCACACACAAAAACAAACACACACACACACAAAAACAAAAACACACACACGAAAAGAAAAACACACACAAAAACAAAAACACACATACACAAACAAAAACACACACACACAGAAACAAAAACACACACAAAAACAAACACACACACAAAAACAAAAACACACACAAAAACAAACACACACACACACACACCATCAAAAACACACACAAACAAAAACACACACAAAAGCAAAAACACACACACACACACACACAAAAACAAAAACACACACAAAAACAAATACACACACACAAAAACAAAAACACACACAAAAACAAAAACACACACACACACAAAATCAAAAACACACACAAAAACAAAAACACACACACACGAAAACAAAATCACACACAAAAACAAAAGCACACACATACAAACACACAGACACAAAAACAAAAACACACACAAACACAAAAACACATACAAAAACAAAAACACACACACACACAAAAACACACAAAAAAACAAAAACATATACACACACGCAGAAACAAAAACACACAAAACAAAAACACACACACACGCGCAAAAACAAAAACACACAAAAATACAAAAACACACACAAAAACAAAAACACACAAAAACAAAAACACACACACACACAAAAACAAAAACACACACACACACAAAAACAAAATCACACACAAAAACAAAACAACACACACACAAAAACAAAAACACACACAAACACAAACACACACACAAAAAGAAAAACACACACACAAACAAAAACACACACAAAAACAAAAACACACACACACACAAAATCAAAAACACACACAAAAACAAAAACACACACACACACAAAAAAAAACACACACACAAAAACAATAACACACACACACAAAAAGAAAAACGTACACAAAAATACACACACACACACACAAACAAAAACACGCTCAAAAACAAAAAAACACACACACAAAGACAAAAACACACACAAAAACGAACACACACACACACAAAAACACACAAAAAAACAAAAACAAACACACACACACACAAAAACAAAAATACACACACACACAAACAAAAACACACACACATACAAACAAATACACACACGAAAACAAAAACACACACACACACAAAAACAAAAAAAAACACAAAAACAAATACACACACATACAAAAACAGAAACACACACAAAAACAAAAACACACACACAGAAACAAAATCACACACAAAAACAAAAGCACACACACACAAACACACACACACAAAATCAAAAACTCACACAAAAACAAACACACAAACACAGACAAACAAAAACACACACAAAAACAAACACACAAACAAAAACACACACAAAAACAAACACACACACACAAAAATAAAAACACACACAAAAACAAACACACACAAACAAAAACACACACAAAAACAAAAACACACACACACAAAAACAAACACACACACACACACACAAAAACAAAAACAAAAACACACACACAAAAACAAGCACACACACACAAACAAAAACACACACAAAAAGAAAAACACACACACAAAAAGAAAAACACACACAAAAACAAAAACACACACAAAAACAAGCACACACACAAACAAAAACACACACACAAAAACAAAAACACACATAAAAACAAACGCACACACACACTCACAAAAACAAAACCATACACAAAAACAAAAACACACACATAAACAAAAACACACACAAACAAAAACAAAAACACACACAAAAACAAACACACACACACACAAACACACTCACAAAAACCAAAACACACACAAAAACAAGCACACACACAAACAAAGACACACACACAATAACAAAAACACACATAAAAACAAACGCACACACACACTCACAAAAACAAAACCATACACAAAAACAAAAACACACACATAAACAAAAACACACACAAATAAAAACAAATACACACACACAAAAACAAAAACACACACAAAAACAAAAACACACACACACACAAAATCGAAAACACACACAAAAACAAAAACACACACACACGAAAACAAAATCACACACAAAAACAAAAGCACACACATACAAACACACAGACACAAAAACAAAAACACACACAAACACAAAAACACATACAAAAACAAAAACACACACAAAAACACACAAAAAAACAAAAACATATACACACACGCAGAAACAAAAACACACAAAACAAAAACACACACACACACGCAAAAACAAAATCACACACAAAAAAAACACACACAAAATCAAAAACACACACACAAATACAAACACACACACACACAAAAACAAAAACACACACAAAAACAAAAACAAACACACACAAAAACAAACACACACACACATAAAAATAAACGCACACACACACTCACAAAAACAAACACACACACACACAAACACACACACAAAAACAAAAACACACAAAAATACAAAAACACACACAAAAACAAAAACACACAAAAATACAAAAACACACACAAACACACACAAAAACAAAAATGCACACAAAAACAAAAACACACACACACACAAAAACAAAAACACACACACACACAAAAACAAAATCACACACAAAAACAAAACAACACACACACAAAAACAAAAACACACACAAAAACAAACACACACACAAAAACAAAAACACACACACAAACAAAAACACACACAATAACAAAAACACACACACACACACAAAAACAAAAACACACACACACCCAAAATCAAAAACACACACAAAGACAAAAACACACACACACAAAAAAAGCAAACACACGCAAAAACAATAACACACACACACAAAAAGAAAAACGTACACAAAAACACACACACACACACACAAACAAAAACACGCTCAAAAACAAAAAAACACACACACAAAGACAAAAACACACACAAAAACGAAGACACACACACACAAAAACACACAAAAATACAAAAACAAACACACACACACACAAAAACAAAAATACACACACACACAAACAAAAACACACACACATACTAACAAATACACACACGAAAACAAAAACACACACACACACAAAAACAAAAAAACACACAAAAACAAATACACACACATACAAAAACAGAAACACACACAAAAACAAAAACACACACACAGAAACAAAATCACACACAAAAACAAAAGCACACACACACAAACACACACACACAAAATCAAAAACACACACAAAAACAAAAACACACACAAACACAAAAACACATACAAAAACAAAAACACACACACACACAAAAACACACAAAAAACAAAAACATATACACACACGCAGAAACAAAAACACACAAAACAAAAACACACACACAAATACAAACACACACACACAAAAACAAAAACACACACAAAAACAAAAACACACACACACAAAAACACACAAAAACAAACACACACACACACATAAAAATAAACGCACACACACACTCACAAAAACAAACACACACACACACAAACACACACACAAAAACAAAAACACACAAAAATACAAAAACACACACAAAAACAAAAACACACAAAAATACAAAAACACACACAAACACACACAAAAACAAAAATGCACACAAAAACAAAAACACACACACACACAAAAACAAAAACACACACACACACAAAAACAAAATCACACACAAAAACAAAACAACACACACACAAAAACAAAAACACACACAAAAACAAACACACACACAAAAACAAAAACACACACACAAACAAAAACACACACAATAACAAACACACACACACACACACAAAAACAAAAACACACACACACACAAAATCAAAAACACACACAAAAACAAAAACACACACACACAAAAAAAACAAACACACACACAAAAACAATAACACACACACACAAAAAGAAAAACGTACACAAAAACACACACACACACACACAAACAAAAACACGCTCAAAAACAAAAAAACACACACACAAAGACAAAAACACACACAAAAACGAACACACACACACACAAAAACACACAAAAAAACAAAAACAAACACACACACACACAAAAACAATAACACACACACACACAAAATCAAAAACACACACAAAAACAAAAACACACACACACACACAAAAATAAAAACACAGACAAAAACAAAAACACACACACACGCACACACACAAACAAAAACACACACAAAAGCAAAAACAAAAACACACACACACATAAACAAAATCACACACAAAAACAAACACACACACACAAAAAAACACACACAAAATCAAAAACACACACGAAAACAAACACACACACACACACAAAAAAACACACACAAAAACAAAAACACACACACACAAAAACAAAAACACACAAAAGCAAACACACTCACACACACAAAAACAAAAACACACACAAAAATAAAAACACACACACACAAAAACAAACACACACACACACACAAAAACACATTCACCCACACAAAAACAAACACACACACAACAACAAAAACACACACAAAAACAAAAACACACACAAAAACAAAAACACACACACACACACAAACAAAAACACACACAAAAACAAAAACAAACAAAAACACACACAAAACCAGAAACACACACATAAACAAAAACACACACACACACAAAAACAAAATCGCACGCAAAAACAAACACACACACACACAAAAACAAAAACACACACACGAAAAGAAAAACACACACAAAAACAAAAACACACATACACAAACAAAAACACACACAAAAACAAAAAAACACACACAAAAACAAAAACACACACAATAACGAACACACACACACACTCAAAAACAAAAACATACACAAAAGCAAAAACACACACACACGTAAACACACACACTCACACAAACAAAAACACACACAAAAACAACAACACACTCACACACAAAAACAAAAGCACACACATACAAACACACAGACACAAAAACAAAAACACACACAAACACAAAAACACATACAAAAACAAACACACACGCACAAATACAAAACTACACACAAAAACGAACACAGACACACACAAAAAAAAAACCACACACACAAAAACAATAACACACACACACAAAAAGAAAAACGCACACAAAAACACACACACACGCACACAAACAAAAACACGCACAAAAACAAAAACACACACACACACAAAAACAAAAACACACACAAAAACAAAAACACACACAAAAACGAACACACACACACAAAAACACACAAAAAAACAAAAACACATACACACACGCAGAAACAAAAACACACAAAAACAAAAACACACACACACACGCAAAAACAAAATCACACACAAAAAAAACACACACAAAATCAAAAACACACACATAAATACAAACACACACACACACAAAAACAAAAACACACACAAAAACAAAAACACACACACACAAAAACACACAAAAACAAACACACACACACACATAAAAATAAACGCACACACACACTCACAAAAACAAACACACACACACACAAACACACACAAAAACAAAAACACACAAAAATACAAAAACACACACAAAAACAAAAACACACAAAAATACAAAAACACACACAAACAAACACAAAAACAAAAATGCACACAAAAACAAAAACACACACACACAAAAACAAAAACACACACACACACAAAAACAAAATCACACACAAAAACAAAACAACACACACACAAAAACAAAAACACACACAAAAACAAACACACACACAAAAACAAAAACACACACACACACAAAAACAAAAACACACACACACACAAAATCAAAAACACACACAAAAACAAAAACACACTCACACACACAAAAACAAAAACACACACAAAAATAAAAACACACACACACAAAAACAAACACACACACACACACAAAAACACATTCACCCACACAAAAACAAACACACACACAACAACAAAAACACACACAAAAACAAAAGCACACACAAAAATAAAAACACACACACACAAAAACAAACACACACACACACACAAAAACACATTCACCCACACAAAAACAAACACACACACAACAACAAAAACACACACAAAAACATAAACACACACAAAAACCAAAAACACACAAAAACAAAAACACACAAAAACAGAAAAACACAAAAAAACAAAAACACACAAAAACAAAAACACACACACACACACACAAACAAAAACACACACAAAAACAAAAACAAACAAAAACACACACAAAACCAGAAACACACACATAAACAAAAACACACACACACACAAAAACAAAATCACACACATACACAAACAAAAACACACACAAAAACAAAAAAACACACACAAAAACAAAAACACACACAATAACGAACACACACACACTCAAAAACAAAAACATACACAAAAGCAAAAACACACACACACGTAAACACACACACTCACACAAACAAAAACACACACAAAAACAAAAACACACTCACACACAAAAACAAAAACACACACAGAAAAACAAAAACGCACACAAAAACAAACACACACACACACACACAGAAACAAAAACACACACAAAAACAAAAACACCCACAAGAATAAACAAACACACACAAAAACAAACACACACACACACACACACAAAAACAAAAAAATACACAAAAACAAAAACACACTCACACACACAAACAAATACACACACGAAAACAAAAACACACACAGACACAAAAACAAAAAAAAACACAAAAACAAATACACACACATACAAAAACAGAAACACACACAAAAACAAAAACACACACACAGAAACAAAATCACACACAAAAACAAAAGCACACACACAAACACACACACACACAAAAACAAACACAAAAACAAAAACACACACACACAAAAACAAACACAAAATCAAAAACACACACAAAAACAAACACACACACACACAAACAAAAACACACACAAAAACAAAAACACACACACACAAAAACAAACACACACACACAAAAACAAAAACAAAAACACACACACGCACACACACACAAAAACAAGCACACACACACAAACAAAAACACACACACACACAAAAACACACACACAGAAACAAAATCACACACAAAAACAAAAGCACACACACAAACACACACACACACAAAAACAAACACAAAAACAAAAACACACACACACAAAAACAAACACAAAATCAAAAACACACACAAAAACAAACACACACACACACAAACAAAAACACACACAAAAACAAAAACACACACACACAAAAACAAACACACACACACAAAAACAAAAACAAAAACACACACACGCACACACACACAAAAACAAGCACACACACACAAACAAAAACACACACACACACAAAAACACACACACAAAAACAAAAACACACATAAAAACAAACGCACACACACACTCACAAAAACAAAAACACACACACAAAAACAAAAACACACACAAAAACAAAAACACACACTCACAATAACAAAAACACACACAAAAACAAAAACACGCACACACCAAAACAAAAACACACACAAAAACAAAACAACACACACACGAACACACACACAGAAACAAAAACACACACAAAAACAAACACACACACAAAAACAAAAACACACACAAAAACAAACACACACACTCACACAAACAAAAACACACACAAACAAAAACACACACAAAAACAAAAACACACACACACACACAAAATCAAAAACACACACAAAAACAAATACACACACACAAAAACAAAAACACACACAAAAACAAAAACACACACACACACAAAATCAAAAACACACACAAAAACAAAAACACACACACACAAAAACAAAATCACACACAAAAACAAAAGCACACACATACAAACACGCAGACACAAAAACAAAAACACACACAAACACAAAAACACATACAAAAACAAACACACACGCACAAATACAAAACTACACACAAAAACAAAAACACACACACACGCAAAAACAAAATCACACACAAAAAAAACACACACAAAATCAAAAACACACACACACAAATACAAACACACACACACACAAAAACAAAAACACACACAAAAACAAAAACACACACACACAAAAACAAACACACACACACACACAAAAACAAAATCACACATAAAAACAAAACAACACACACACAAACACACACACAAAAACAAAAACACACACAAAAACAAACACACACACAAAAACAATAACACACACACACAAAAAGAAAAACGCACACAAAAACACACACACACGCACACAAACAAAAACACGCACAAAAACAAAAACACACACACACACAAAAACAAAAACACACACAAAAACGAACACACACACACACAAAAACACACAAAAAAACAAAAACACATACACACACGCAGAAACAAAAACACACAAAAATACAAAAACACACACACACAAATACAAACACACACACACACAAAAACAAAAACACACACAAAAACAAAAACACACACACACAAAAACAAACACACACACACACACAAAAACAAAATCACACATAAAAACAAAACAACACACACACAAACACACACACAAAAACAAAAACACACACAAAAACAAACACACACACAAAAACAATAACACACACACACAAAAAGAAAAACGCACACAAAAACACACACACACGCACACAAACAAAAACACGCACAAAAACAAAAACACACACACACACAAAAACAAAAACACACACAAAAACGAACACACACACACACAAAAACACACAAAAAAACAAAAACACATACACACACGCAGAAACAAAAACACACAAAAATACAAAAACACACACAAAAACACACAAAATCAAAAACACACACAAAAACAAAAACACACACACACAAAAACAAAATCACACACAAAAACAAAAGCACACACATACAAACACGCAGACACAAAAACAAAAACACACACAAACACAAAAACACATACAAAAACAAACACACACGCACAAATACAAAACTACACACAAAAACAAAAACACACACACACGCAAAAACAAAATCACACACAAAAAAAAACACACACAAAATCAAAAACACACACACACAAATACAAACACACACACACACAAAAACAAAAACACACACAAAAACAAAAACACACACACACAAAAACAAACACACACACACACAAAAACAAATACACACACAAAAACAAAAACACACACACACAAAAACACACAAAAACAAACACACACACACACATAAAAATAAACGCACACACACACTCACAAAAACAAACACACACACACAAACACACACACAAAAACAAAAACACACAAAAATACAAAAACACACACAAAAACAAAAACACACAAAAATACAAAAACACACACAAACACACACAAAAACAAAAATGCACACAAAAACAAAAACACACACACACAAAAAAAACACACACACACACAAAAACAAAATCACACACAAAAACAAAACAACACACACAAAAAAACAAAAACACACACAAAAACAAACACACACACAAAAACAAAAACACACACACACACAAAAACAAAAACACACACACACACAAAATCAAAAACACACACAAAAACAAAAACACACTCACACACACAAAAACAAAAACACACACAAAAATAAAAACACACACACACAAAAACAAACACACACACACACACAAAAACACATTCACCCACACAAAAACAAACACACACACAACAACAAAAACACACACAAAAACAAAAACACACACAAAAATAAAAACACACACACACAAAAACAAACACACACACACACACAAAAACACATTCACCCACACAAAAACAAACACACACACAACAACAAAAACACACACAAAAACATAAACACACACAAAAAACAAAAACACACAAAAACAAAAACACACAAAAACAGAAAAACACAAAAAAACAAAAACACACAAAAACAAAAACACACACACACACAAACAAAAACACACACATACACAAACAAAAACACACACAAAACCAGAAACACACACATAAACAAAAACACACACACACACAAAAACAAAATCACACACATACACAAACAAAAACACACACAAAAACAAAAAAAACACACACAAAAACAAAAACACACACAATAACGAACACACACACACTCAAAAACAAAAACATACACAAAAGCAAAAACACACACACACGTAAACACACACACTCACACAAACAAAAACACACACAAAAACAAAAACACACTCACACACAAAAACAAAAACACACACAGAAAAACAAAAACGCACACAAAAACAAAAACACACACACACACACACACACAGAAACAAAAACACACACAAAACAAAAACACCCACAAGAATAAACACACACACACAAAAACAAACACACACACACACACACAAAAACAAAAAAATACACAAAAACAAAAACACACTCACACACACAAACAAATACACACACGAAAACAAAAACACACACAGACACAAAAACAAAAAAAAACACAAAAACAAATACACACACATACAAAAACAGAAACACACACAAAAACAAAAACACACACACAGAAACAAAATCACACACAAAAACAAAAGCACACACACAAACACACACACACACAAAAACAAACACAAAAACAAAAACACACACACACAAAAACAAACACAAAATCAAAAACACACACAAAAACCAACACACACACACACAAACAAAAACACACACAAAAACAAAAACACAGACACACAAAAACAAACACACACACACAAAAACAAAAACAAAAACACACACACGCACACACACACTAAAACAAGCACACACACACAAACAAAAACACACACACACACAAAAACACACACACAAAAACAAAAACACACATAAAAACAAACGCACACACACACTCACAAAAACAAAAACACACACACAAAAACAAAAACACACACAAAAACAAAAACACACACTCACAATAACAAAAACACACACAAAAACAAAAACACGCACACACCAAAACAAAAACACACACAAAAACAAAACAACACACACACGAACACACACACAGAAACAAAAACACACACAAAAACAAACACACACACAAAATCAAAAACACACACAAAAACAAAAACACACACACACAAAAACAAAATCACACACAAAAACAAAAGCACACACATACAAACACGCAGACACAAAAACAAAAACACACACAAACACAAAAACAAACACACACGCACAAATACAAAACTACACACAAAAACAAAAACACACACACACGCAAAAACAAAATCACACACAAAAAAAAACACACACAAAATCAAAAACACACACACACAAATACAAACACACACACACACAAAAACAAAAACACACACAAAAACAAAAACACACACACACAAAAACAAACACACACACACACAAAAACAAAATCACACATAAAAACAAAACAACACACACACAAACACACACACAAAAACAAAAACACACACAAAAACAAACACACACACAAAAACAAAAACACACACAAAAACAAACATACACACACACACAAACAAAAACACACACACACCCACAATAACAAAAACACACACAAAAACAAACACACACACACAAACAAAAACACACATTAATCAAAAGCACACATAAAAATAAACGCACACACACACACAAAAACAAAAACACACAAAAATACAAAAACACACACAAAAACAAAAACACACAAAAATACAAAAACACCCACAAACACACACAAAAACAAAAATGCACACAAAAACAAAAACACACACACACACAAAAACAAAAACACACACACACACACAAAAACAAAATCACACACAAAAACAAAACAACACACACACAAAAACAAAAACACACACAAAAACAAACACACACACAAAAACAAAAACACACACACAAACAAAAACACACACAAAAACAAAAACACACACACACAAAAACAAAAACACACACAAAAACAAAAACACACACACACAATCAAAAACACACACAAAAACAAAAACACACACACACAAAATCAAAAACACACACAAAAACAAAAACACACACACACACACAAAAATAAAAACACAGACAAAAACAAAAACACACACACACGCACACACACAAACAAAAACACACACAAAAGCAAAAACAAAAACACACACACACACATAAACAAAATCACACACAAAAACAAACACACACACACAAAAAAAACACACACAAAATCAAAAACACACACAAAAACAAACACACACACACACAAAAAAAACACACACAAAAACAAAAACACACACACACAAAAACAAAAACACACAAAAGCAAACACACAAACACACACAAAAACAAAAAACACACACAAAAATAAAAACACACACACACAAAAACAAACACACACACACACACAAAAACACATTCACCCACACAAAAACAAACACACACACAACAACAAAAACACACACAAAAACAAAAACACACACACACACACAAACAAAAACACACACAAAAACAAAAACAAACAAAAACACACAAAAAACCAGAAACACACACACAAACAAAAACACACACACACACAAAAATAAAAACACACACAAAAACAAAAACACACACGCGCACACACACACAAACAAAAACACACACAAAAGCAAAAACACACACACACACCCACAAAAACAAAAACACACACAAAAACAAAAACACACACACACACTGAAACAAAAACACACACAAAAACAAAAACACACACACACAAACACACACACACAAACAAAAACACACACAAAAGCAAATACACGCACACACAAAAAACTAAAACAAAAACGCACACACACTCAAAAACAAAAACACACACAAAAACAAATACACCCACACACACAAAAGCAAAAACACACACACAAAAACAAAAACACACACGCACACAAAAACAAAAACACACACAAAAACAATAACACACACAGAACCAAACACACACACACACACAGAAAAACTATAACACACACAAAAACACACACAGACACACACAAAAACCAAAACACACACACACAAAAACAAAAACACACACAAAAACAAAAACACACATACACACACAAAAACAAATACACCCACACACACAAAAGCAAAAACACACACACACACAAAAACAAAAACACACACGCACACAAAAACAAAAACACACACAAAAACAATAACACACACAGAACCAAACACACACACACACACAAAAACAAAAACACACACAAAAACAAAAACATACACAAAAGCAAAAACACACACACACAAAAAACTAAAATAAAAACGCACACACACACAAAAACAAAAACACACACAAAAACAAATACACCCACACACACAAAAGCAAAAACACACACACACACAAAAACAAAAACACACACGCACACAAAAACAAAAACACACACAAAAACAATAACACACACAGAACCAAACACACACACACACACACAGAAAAACTATAACACACACAAAAACACACACAGACACACACAAAAACAAAAACACACACAAAAACAAAAACACACATACACACACAAAAACAAACACACACACACACAAAAACAAACACACACACACACACAATAACAAAAACACACACAAAAACAAAAACACAAACAAACACAAAAACAAAAACACACACACAAAAACAAAATCTTACACACACAAAAACCAAAATACACACACACAAAAACAAAAACACACACAAAAACAAAAACAGTCACAAAAACACACACACACAAAAACAAATACACACACAAAAGCAGAAACACACACACACAAAAACACACACAAAAACAAAAACACACAAACACAAAAACAAAATCACATACAAAAACAAAAACAAAAACACACACAATAACAAAAACACACACACACACACACAAAAACAAAAACACACACAAAAACAAAAACACACACAAAAACAAAAACACACACACAAAAACAAAAACACACAAAAACAAAAACACACACAAAAAAAACACACACACACACACACAAAAATAAAAACACACACAAAAACAAAAACACACACGCGCACACACACACAAACAAAAACACACACAAAAGCAAAAACACACACACACACCCACAAAAACAAAAACACACACAAAAACAAAAACACACACACACACTGAAACAAAAACACACACAAAAACAAAAACACACACACACAAACACACACACACAAACAAAAACACACACAAAATCAAAAACACACACACACAAAAAACTAAAACAAAAACGCACACACACACAAAAACAAAAACACACACAAAAACAAATACACCCACACACACAAAAGCAAAAACACACACACACACAAAAACAAAAACACACACGCACACACAAACAAAAACACACACAAAAACAATCACACACACAGAACCAAACACACACACACACACAGAAAAACTATAACACACACAAAAACACACACAGACACACACAAAAACAAAAACACACACACACAAAAACAAAAACACACACAAAAACAAAAACACACATACACACACAAAAACAAATACACCCACACACACAAAAGCAAAAACACACACACACACAAAAACAAAGACACACACGCACACAAAAACAAAAACACACACAAAAACAATAACACACACAGAACCAAACACACACACACACACACAAAAACAAAAACACACACAAAAACAAAAACATACACAAAAGCAAAAACACACACACACAAAAAACTAAAATAAAAACGCACACACACACAAAAACAAAAACACACACAAAAACAAATACACCCACACACACAAAAGCAAAAACACACACATACAAAAAAACAAAAACACACACGCACACAAAAACAAAAACACACACAAAACAATAACACACACAGAACCAAACACACACACACACACAGAAAAACTATAACACACACAAAAACACACACAGACACACACAAAAACAAAAACACACACACACAAAAACAAAAACACACACAAAAACAAAAACACACATACACACACAAAAACAAACACACACACACACAAAAACAAACACACACACACACACAATAACAAAAACACACACAAAAACAAAAACACAAACAAACACAAAAACAAAAACACACACACACAAAAACAAAATCTTATACACACAAAAACCAAAACACACACACACAAAAACAAAAACACACACAAAAACAAAAACAGTCACAAAAACACACAAACACAAAAACAAAAACACATACAAAAACAAAAACAAAAACACACACAATAACAAAAACACACACACACACAAAAACAAAAACACACACAAAAACAAAAACACACACAAAAACAAAAACACACATAAAAACAAAAACACACACATAAAAACAAAAACAAAAACACACACACAAAAACAAAAACACACAAAAACAAAAACACACACAAAAAAAACACACACAAACACACAAAAAAAAAACACACACAAAAACAAAAACACACATACACACACACACAAAAAAACACATTCACGCACACAAAAACAAAAACACACACAAAAACAAAAACACACACACACACACAAAAAACAAAAACACACAGAAAATCAAACACACACACAACAAAAACACACACACAAAAACAAAAACACACATAAAAACAAAAACACACACATAAAAACAAAAACAAAAACACACACAAAAACAAAAACACACATACACACACAAAAACAAACACACACACACACACAATAACAAAAACACACACAAAAACAAAAACACAAACAAACACAAAAACAAAAACACACACACAAAAACAAAATCTTACACACACAAAAACCAAAACACACACAAAAACAAAAACACACACAAAAACAAAAACAGTCACAAAAACACACACACACAAAAACAAATACACACACAAAAGCAGAAACACACACACACAAAAACACACACAAAAACAAAAACACACAAACACAAAAACAAAAACACATACAAAAACAAAAACAAAAACACACACAATAACAAAAACACACACACACACACACAAAAACAAAAACACACACAAAAACAAAAACACACACAAAAACAAAAACACACACAAAAACAAAAACACACAAAAACAAAAACACACACAAAAAAAACACACACACACACACAAAAATAAAAACACACACAAAAACAAAAACACACACGCGCACACACACACAAACAAAAACACACACAAAAGCAAAAACACACACACACACCCACAAAAACAAAAACACACACAAAAAGAAAAACACACACACACACTGAAACAAAAACACACACAAAAACAAAAACACACACACACAAACACACACACACAAACAAAAACACACACAAAAGCAAAAACACACACACACAAAAAACTAAAACAAAAACGCACACACACACAAAAACAAAAACACACACAAAAACAAATACACCCACACACACAAAAGCAAAAAAATACACACACACACAAAAACAAAAACACACAAAAACAATCACACACACAGAACCAAACACACACACACACACAGAAAAACTATAACACACACAAAAACACACACAGACACACACAAAAACAAAAACACACACACACAAAAACAAAAACACACACAAAAACAAAAACACACATACACACACAAAAACAAATACACCCACACACACAAAAGCAAAAACACACACACACACAAAAACAAAAACACACAAGCACACAAAAACAAAAACACACACAAAAACAATAACACACACAGAACCAAACACACACACACACACACAAAAACAAAAACACACACAAAAACAAAAACATACACAAAAGCAAAAACACACACACAAAAAACTAAAATAAAAACGCACACACACACAAAAACAAAAACACACACAAAAACAAATACACCCACACACACAAAAGCAAAAACACACACACACAAAAAAACAAAAACACACACGCACACAAAAACAAAAACACACACAAAACAATAACACACACAGAACCAAACACACACACACACACAGAAAAACTATAACACACACAAAACACACACAAACAAACACAAAAACAAAAACACACACAAAAACAAAAACAGTCACAAAAACACACAAACACAAAAACAAAAACACATACAAAAACAAAAACAAAAACACACACAATAACAAAAACACACACACACACACAAAAACAAAAACACACACAAAAACAAAAACACACACAAAAACAAAAACACACATAAAAACAAAAACACACACATAAAAACAAAAACAAAAACACACACACAAAAACAAAAACACACAAAAACAAAAACACACACAAAAAAAACACACACAAACACACAAAAAAAAACACACACAAAAACAAAAACACACATACACACACACACAAAAAAACACATTCACGCACACAAAAACAAAAACACACACAAAAACAAAAACACACACACACACACAAAAAACAAAAACACACAGAAAATCAAACACACACACAACAACAAAAACACACACACAAAAACAAAAACACACATAAAAACAAAAACACACACATAAAAACAAAAACAAAAACACACACAAAAACAAAAACACACACACACAAAAACAAAAACACACACAAAAACACACACACACCAACAAAAACACACGCAAAAACTAACACACACACACAAAAGCAAAAACACACACAAAAACAAAAACACACACACACACATTCAAAAACACACACAAAAACAAAAAAACACACACACAAAATCAAAAACACACACAAAAACAAAAACACACACACACACACACAAATAAAAACACACACACAAACAAAAACACACACAAAAGCAAAAACACACGCACACACACAAAAACAAAAACACACGCAAAATCAAAAACACACACACACAAAAAGAAAAACACCCACAAAAACAAAAACACACACACACACACAAAACCAAAAACACACACAAAAACAAAAACACACACACACACACTGAAACAAAAACACACACAAAAACACACACACACAAACACACACACACAAACAAAAACACACACACACTGAAAGAAACAAAATCATACACAAAACAAAAACACACACAAAAATAAAAACACACGCACTCAAAAACAAAAACATACACAAAAACAAAAACACACACACACAAAAAACAAAAACAAAAACACACACACACACAAAAACAAAAACAGACACAAAAACAAACACACACACACACACACACACAGAAACAAAAACACACACAAAAACAAAAACACACACAAAAAACAAAAACACACACACACACAAACAAAAACATACACAAAAACAAAAACACACACACCCACAAAAACATGAACGCACACAAAAACAAAAACATACGCACAAAAACAAAAACACACACAAAAACAAACAGACATACACACAAAAACAAAAACACACACAAAAAAGCAAAAAACACACACACACACAAAAACAAACACACACACAAAAACAAAAGCTCAAACACACACACACACAAAAACAAAAACACACACACACAAAAACAATCACACACAAAATCACCCACAAAAACAAAAACACACACACACAAAAACAAAAACACACTCAAAAACAAAAACACACACAAAAAAGCAAAAAACACACACACACAAAAAAACAAAACCAAACACAAAAACAAACACACACACAAAAACAAAAACACACACACACAAAAACAATCACACACAAAATTACCCACAAAAACATAAACACACACACACAAACACAAAAACACACACAAAAACAAAAACACACACAAAAACAAAAACACACACACAGAAAAACAAAAACACACACAAAAACAAAAGCTCAAACACATAAAAACAAACACACACACAAAAACTAAAACACACACAAAAACAAAAACACACACACACAAAAACAAACACACACACACAAAAACAAAAACACACTCAAAAACAAAAACACACACACCCACAAAAACATGAACACACACAAAAACAAAAACATACGCACAAAAACAAAAACACACACAAAAACAAACAGACATACACACAAAAACAAAAACACACACAAAAAAGCAAAAAACACACACACACACAAAAACAATCACACACAAAATCACCCACAAAAACAAAAACACACACACACAAAAACAAAAAAACACACAAAAACAAAAACACACACACACAAAAACAAACACACACACACAAAAACAAAAACACACACGCACTCAAAAACACACACACCCACAAAAACAAAAACATACGCACAAAACCAAAAACACACACAAAAACAAACAGACACACACAGAAAAACAAACACACGCACACAAAAACAAAAAAACACACAAAAACAAAAACACACACACCCAAAAACAAAAACACACACAAAAACAAAAACTCACACAAAAACAAAAACACACACGCACAGAAAAACAAAAACACACACAAAAACAAAAGCTCAAACACACACACAAAAACAAAAACACACACAAAAACAAAAACACACAAAAACAAAAAAGACACACACACACAGAAAAACAAAAATATACACAAAAACAAAAACACACACCCACAAAAACAAAAACATACGCACAAAACCAAAAACACACCCAAAAACAAAAACACACACACCCAAAAACAAAAACACACACAAAAACAAAAACACACACAAAAACATAAACACACAAAAACAAACACACACAAAAACAAAACCACACACACAAAAACTAAAACACACACAAAAACAAAAACACACACTCGCAAAAACAAAAACACAACCACACAAAAACAAAAACATACACAAAAACAAAAAATACACACGCACAGAAAAACAAAAACACACACAAAAACAAAAGCTCAAAAACACACACACAAAAACAAAAACACACAAAAACAAACACACACAAAAACAAAGCCATACACACAAAAACTAAAACACACACAAAAACAAAAACACACACACACAAAAACAAACACACACACTCAAAAACAAACACACAAACAAAAACAAAAACACACAAAAACAATAAACACACACACACAGAAAAACAAAAACACACACACAAAAAAAACACACACAAAAAGAAAAAACACACACGCATAAAAACAAAAACACACACAAAAACAAAAGCTCAAGCACACAAAAACAAACACACACACACAAAAACAACAACATACACAAAAACAAAAACACACACGCACAGAAAAACAAAAACACACACAAAAACAAAAACACACAAAAACAAACACACACAAAAACAAAGCCACACAAACAAAAACTAAAACACACACAAAAACAAAAACACACACACACAAAAACAAAAACACACACACAGAAAAACAAAAACACACACAAAAACAAAAACACACACAAAAACAAAAACACACACAAAAACAATAACACACACAAAATCACGCACAAAAAAAAACACACACACACAAAAACAAAAACACACACAAAAACAAAATCACACACACACAGAAAAACGAAAACACACACAAAAACAAAAGCTCAAACACACAAAAACAAACACACGCGCACAGAAAAACAAAAACACACACAAAAAAAACTCAAGCACACAAATACAAACACACGCACACAAAAACAAAAACATACACAAAAACAAAAACACACACGCACAGATAACAAAAACACACACAAAAACAAAAACACACAAAAACAAACACACAAAAACAAAGCCACACACACAAAAACTAAAACACACACAAAAACAAAAACACACACACACAAAAACAAACACACACACAGAAAAACAAAAACACACACAAAAACAAAAACACACACACCCACAAAAACATAAACACACACAAAAACAAAAACATACGCACAAAAACAAAAACACACACAAAAAACAAAAACATACACAAAAATAAAAACACACACGCAAAATCAAAAACACACACAAAAACAAAAACACACACTCTCAAAAACAAAAACACACACACACAAAAACAAAAACACACACAAAAACAAAAAATACCCACGCACAGAAAAACAAAAACACACACAAAAACAAAAGCTCAAACACACACACACAAAAACAAAAACACACAAAAACAAACACACACAAAAACAAAGCCACACACACAAAAACTAAAACACACGCAAAAACAAAAACACACACACAAAAACAAAAACACACACACACTCAAAAACAAAAACACACACAAAAACAAAAACACACACAAAAACATAAACACACAAAAATAAAAACACACGCACTCAAAAACAAAAACATACACAAAAACAAAAACACACACACACAAACACACACACAAACAAAAATACACACAAAACCAAAAACACACTCACAAACAAAAACAAAAACACACACAGAAAAAGAATAACACTCACAAAAACAAAAATACACACACACACAATATCAAAATCACACACAAAAACAAAAATACACACACACACACAAACAAACACACACACACACAAACAAAAACAAACACACACACACAAAGACAAAAACACACACAAAAACAAACACACACACAAAAATACAAAAACACACACAAAAACAAAAACACACAAAAATACAAAAACACACACAAACACACACAAAAACAAAAATGCACACAAAAACAAAAACACACACACACACAAAAACAAAAACACACACACACACAGACACAAAAACACACACAAAAACAAACACACACGCACAAATACAAAAACACACACAAAAACAAACACACACACACACAAAAAAAACAAACACACACAAAAACAATAACACACACACACAAAAAGAAAAACGCACACAAAAACACACACACACACACACACACAAAAACACACAAAAAATCAAAAACACATACACACACGCAGAAACAAAAACACACACAAAAACAAAAACACACACACACACACAAAAACAAAATCACACACAAAAAAAACACACACAAAAACAAAAACACACACAAAAACAAAAACACACACACACAAAAACAAAAACACACAAAAACAAACACACACACACACACAAAAACAAAATCACACGCAAAAACAAAACAGCACACACAAACACACACACAAAAACAAAAACACACACAAAAACAAACACACACACAAAAACAAAAACACACACAAAAACAAACACACACACAAAAACAAAAACACACACAAAAACAAACACACACACACACAAAGAAAAACACACACAAAAACACACACACACACACAAACAAAAAACAAATACACACACACACACAGACGAAAAACAAATACACACACACACACAGACAAAAAACAAAAACACACACAAAAACAAAAACACACACACACAAAACCAAAAACACACACAAAAACAAAAACACACACACACAAAAACAGAAACACACACAAAAACAAATACACACACACACAAAAACAAAAACACACACAAAAACAAAAACACACACACACACAAAAACAAAATCACACAGAAAAACAAAAGCACACACACACAAACAAAAACACACACAAAAAGAAAAACACTCACACACAAAAAGAAAAACACACACAAAAACAAAAACACACACAAAAACAAGCACACACAAAAACAAAAGCACACACACACAAACACACACACACAAAATCAAAAACACACACAAAAACAAACACACAAACACAGACAAACAAAAACACACACAAAAACAAACACACAAACAAAAACACACACAAAAACAAACACACACACACAAAAACAAAAACACACACAAAAACAAACACACACACACACAAACAAAAACACACACAAAAACAAAAAAACACACACACAAAAACAAACACACACACACAAAAACAAAAACAAAAACACACACACAAAAACAAGCACACACACACAAACAAAAACACACACAAAAAGAAAAACACACACACAAAAAGAAAAACACACACAAAAACAAAAACACACACAAAAACAAGCACACACACAAACAAAAACACACACACAAAAACAAAAACACACATAAAAACAAACGCACACACACACTCACAAAAACAAAACCATACACAAAAACAAAAACACACACATAAACAAAAACACACACAAATCAACACAAAAACACACACACACAAAATCAAAAACACACACAAAAACAAACACACAAACACAGACAAACAAAAACACACACAAAAACAAACACACAAACAAAAACACACACAAAAACAAACACACACACACAAAACAAAAACACACACAAAAACAAACACACACACACACAAACAAAAACACACACAAAAACAAAAAAACACACACACAAAAACAAACACACACACACAAAAACAAAAACAAAAACACACACAAAAACAAGCACACACACACAAACAAAAACACACACAAAAAGAAAAACACACACACAAAAAGAAAAACACACACAAAAACAAAAACACACACAAAAACAAGCACACACACAAACAAAAACACACACACAAAAACAAAAACACACGTAAAAACAAACGCACACACACACTCACAAAAACAAAACCATACACAAAAACAAAAACACACACATAAACAAAAACACACACAAATAAACACAAAAACACACACACACAAAAACAAACACACAAACACAGACAAACAAAAACACACACAAAAACAAACACACAAACAAAAACACACACAAAAACAAACACACACACACAAAAACAAAAACACACACAAAAACAAACACACACACACACAAACAAAAACACACACAAAAACAAAAAAACACACACACAAAAACAAACACACACACACAAAAACAAAAACAAAAACACACACACAAAAACAAGCACACACACACAAACAAAAACACACACAAAAAGAAAAACACACACACAAAAAGAAAAACACACACAAAAACAAAAACACACACAAAAACAAGCACACACACAAACAAAAACACACACACAAAAACAAAAACACATAAAAACAAACGCACACACACACTCACAAAAACAAAACCATACACAAAAACAAAAACACACACATAAACAAAAACACACACAAATAAACACAAAAACACACACACACACAAACAAAAACACAAACAAAAACAAAAACACACACACACACACAAACAAAAACACACACAAAAACAAAAAAACACACACACAAAAACAAACACACACACACAAAAACAAAAACAAAAACACACAAAAACAAAAACACAAACACACAGAAATAAAAACACACACAAAAACAAACACACACACAAAAACAAAAACACACACAAAAACAAACACACACACACACACAAACAAAAACACACACAAACAAAAACAAACACAAAAGCAAAAACACACACACACACACACAAAAACAAAAACACACACAAAAACAAATACACACACACAAAAACAAAAACACACACAAAAACAAAAACACACACACAAACAAAAACACACACACACAAAACCAAAAACACACACAAAAACAAAAACACACACACACAAAAACAGAAACACACACAAAAACAAATACACACACACACAAAAACAAAAACACACACAAAAACAAAAACACACACACACACAAAAACAAAATCACACAGAAAAACAAAAGCACACACACACAAACAAAAACACACACAAAAAGAAAAACACTAACACAGACAAACAAAAACACACACAAAAACAAACACACAAACAAAAACACACACAAAAACAAACACACACACACAAAACAAAAACACACACAAAAACAAACACACACACACACAAACAAAAACACACACAAAAACAAAAAAACACACACACAAAAACAAACACACACACACAAAAACAAAAACAAAAACACACACAAAAACAAGCACACACACACAAACAAAAACACACACAAAAAGAAAAACACACACACAAAAAGAAAAACACACACAAAAACAAAAACACACACAAAAACAAGCACACACACAAACAAAAACACACACACAAAAACAAAAACACACGTAAAAACAAACGCACACACACACTCACAAAAACAAAACAATACACAAAAACAAAAACACACACATAAACAAAAACACACACAAATAAACACAAAAACACACACACACAAAAACAAACACACAAACACAGACAAACAAAAACACACACAAAAACAAACACACAAACAAAAACACACACAAAAACAAACACACACACACAAAAACAAAAACACACACAAAAACAAACACACACACACACAAACAAAAACACACACAAAAACAAAAAAACACACACACAAAAACAAACACACACACACAAAAACAAAAACAAAAACACACACACAAAAACAAGCACACACACACAAACAAAAACACACACAAAAAGAAAAACACACACACAAAAAGAAAAACACACACAAAAACAAAAACACACACAAAAACAAGCACACACACAAACAAAAACACACACACAAAAACAAAAACACATAAAAACAAACGCACACACACACTCACAAAAACAAAACCATACACAAAAACAAAAACACACACATAAACAAAAACACACACAAATAAACACAAAAACACACACACACACAAACAAAAACACAAACAAAAACAAAAACACACACACACACACAAACAAAAACACACACAAAAACAAAAAAACACACACACAAAAACAAACACACACACACAAAAACAAAAACAAAAACACACAAAAACAAAAACACAAACACACAGAAATAAAAACACACACAAAAACAAACACACACACAAAAACAAAAACACACACAAAAACAAACACACACACACACACAAACAAAAACACACACAAACAAAAACAAACACAAAAGCAAAAACACACACACACACACACAAAAACAAAAACACACACAAAAACAAATACACACACACAAAAACAAAAACACACACAAAAACAAAAACACACACACAAACAAAAACACACACACACAAAACCAAAAACACACACAAAAACAAAAACACACACACACAAAAACAGAAACACACACAAAAACAAATACACACACACACAAAAACAAAAACACACACAAAAACAAAAACACACACACACACAAAAACAAAATCACACAGAAAAACAAAAGCACACACACACAAACAAAAACACACACAAAAAGAAAAACACTAACACAGACAAACAAAAACACACACAAAAACAAACACACAAACAAAAACACACACAAAAACAAACACACACACACAAAACAAAAACACACACAAAAACAAACACACACACACACAAACAAAAACACACACAAAAACAAAAAAACACACACACAAAAACAAACACACACACACAAAAACAAAAACAAAAACACACACAAAAACAAGCACACACACACAAACAAAAACACACACAAAAAGAAAAACACACACACAAAAAGAAAAACACACACAAAAACAAAAACACACACAAAAACAAGCACACACACAAACAAAAACACACACACAAAAACAAAAACACACGTAAAAACAAACGCACACACACACTCACAAAAACAAAACCATACACAAAAACAAAAACACACACATAAACAAAAACACACACAAATAAACACAAAAACACACACACACAAAAACAAACACACAAACACAGACAAACAAAAACACACACAAAAACAAACACACAAACAAAAACACACACAAAAACAAACACACACACACAAAAACAAAAACACACACAAAAACAAACACACACACACACAAACAAAAACACACACAAAAACAAAAAAACACACACACAAAAACAAACACACACACACAAAAACAAAAACAAAAACACACACACAAAAACAAGCACACACACACAAACAAAAACACACACAAAAAGAAAAACACACACACAAAAAGAAAAACACACACAAAAACAAAAACACACACAAAAACAAGCACACACACAAACAAAAACACACACACAAAAACAAAAACACATAAAAACAAACGCACACACACACTCACAAAAACAAAACCATACACAAAAACAAAAACACACACATAAACAAAAACACACACAAATAAACACAAAAACACACACACACACAAACAAAAACACAAACAAAAACAAAAACACACACACACACAAAAACAAAAACACACACACACAAAAACAAAAACACACACAAAAACAAAAACACACACACACAAAAACAATAACACACACACACAAAAACAAAAACACAAACACACAGAAATAAAAACACACACAAAAACAAACACACACACAAAAACAAAAACACACACAAAAACAAACACACACACACACACAAACAAAAACACACACAAACAAAAACACACACAAAAGCAAAAACACACACACACACACACAAAAACAAAAACACACACAAAAACAAATACACACACACAAAAACAAAAACACACACAAAAACAAAAACACACACACAAACAAAAACACACACAAACAAAAACACACACAAACAAAAACAAACACACACACACAAAGACAAAAACCCACACAAAAACAAACACACACACACACACAAACAAAAATATATACAAAAACAAACACACACACACACAAACACACACACACACACACACAAAAAGACACACACACAAAAACAAAAAACACACATGCACAGAAAAACAAAAACACACACAAAAACAAACACACACACACAAAAACAAACACACACAAAAACAAAAACACACACAAAAACAAAAACAAAAACACACGCAAAAACAAAACCACACACACACAAACTAAAACACACACAACAACAAAAACAAACACACACAAAAACAAACACACACCCACAAAAACATAAACACACACACAAAAACACACAAAAACAAAACACAAACACACACACAAAAACAAAAACACATACAAAAATAAAACACAAACACACACAAAAACAAAACCACACACACACAAAAACAAACACACACACACAAAAACAAAAACACACACAAGAACAAAAAACACACACACACAGAAATACAAAAACATACACAAAAAAACACACACCCACAAAAACATAAACACACACAAAAACAAAAACAAATGCACAAAAACAAAAACACACACAAAAACAAAAAACACACACACAGAAAAACAAAAACACACACAAAAACAAAAACACACACGCACAGAAAAACAAAAACACACACAAAAACAAAAGCTCAAACACACACACACACAAAAAGAAAAAACACAAACACACACAAAAACACACACACACAAAAACAAACACACACACAAAAACAAAAACACACACAAAAACAAAAACACACACGCACAGAAAAACAAAAACACACACAAAAACGAAAGCTCAAACACACACACACAAAAACAAAAACACACACGAAAACAAAAACACACACACAGAAGAACAAAAACACACACAAAAACAAAAGCTCAAACACACACACACACAGAAAAACAAAAACACGCACAAAAACAAAAACACACACAAAAACAAACAGACATACACAAAAACAAAACACACACACACAGAAAAACAAAAACACACACAAAAACAAACACACACAAAAACACACACAAAAACAAATACACACACAAAAACAAAAAACACACACAAAAACAAAAACAAACACACAAAAACAAACAGACACACAGAAAAACAAAAACACAAACATAAACAAAAACAAAAACACACGCAAAAAACAAAAAACACACACACACACAAAAACACACACACACAAAAACAAAAAACACACACACACAGAAAAACAAAAACACACACAAAAACAAAAACACACACACCCACAAAAGCACACACACCCACAAAAACATAAACACACACAAAAACAAAAACACACACGCACAGAAAAACAAAAACACACACAAAAACAAAAGCTCAAACACACACACAAAAACAAAAACACACACAAAAACAAATACACACACAAAAACAAAAAACACACACACAAAAACAAAAACACACAAAAACAAAAACACACACAAAAACAAACACACACACACACACAAACAAAAACACACACAAACAAAAACAAACACAAAAGCAAAAACACACACACACACACACAAAAACAAAAACACACACAAAAACAAATACACACACACAAAAACAAAAACACACACAAAAACAAAAACACACACACAAACAAAAACACACACACACAAAACCAAAAACACACACAAAAACAAAAACACACACACACAAAAACAGAAACACACACAAAAACAAATACACACACACACAAAAACAAAAACACACACAAAAACAAAAACACACACACACACAAAAACAAAATCACACAGAAAAACAAAAGCACACACACACAAACAAAAACACACACAAAAAGAAAAACACTAACACAGACAAACAAAAACACACACAAAAACAAACACACAAACAAAAACACACACAAAAACAAACACACACACACAAAACAAAAACACACACAAAAACAAACACACACACACACAAACAAAAACACACACAAAAACAAAAAAACACACACACAAAAACAAACACACACACACAAAAACAAAAACAAAAACACACACAAAAACAAGCACACACACACAAACAAAAACACACACAAAAAGAAAAACACACACACAAAAAGAAAAACACACACAAAAACAAAAACACACACAAAAACAAGCACACACACAAACAAAAACACACACACAAAAACAAAAACACACGTAAAAACAAACGCACACACACACTCACAAAAACAAAACCATACACAAAAACAAAAACACACACATAAACAAAAACACACACAAATAAACACAAAAACACACACACACAAAAACAAACACACAAACACAGACAAACAAAAACACACACAAAAACAAACACACAAACAAAAACACACACAAAAACAAACACACACACACAAAAACAAAAACACACACAAAAACAAACACACACACACACAAACAAAAACACACACAAAAACAAAAAAACACACACACAAAAACAAACACACACACACAAAAACAAAAACAAAAACACACACACAAAAACAAGCACACACACACAAACAAAAACACACACAAAAAGAAAAACACACACACAAAAAGAAAAACACACACAAAAACAAAAACACACACAAAAACAAGCACACACACAAACAAAAACACACACACAAAAACAAAAACACATAAAAACAAACGCACACACACACTCACAAAAACAAAACCATACACAAAAACAAAAACACACACATAAACAAAAACACACACAAATAAACACAAAAACACACACACACACAAACAAAAACACAAACAAAAACAAAAACACACACACACACAAAAACAAAAACACACACACACAAAAACAAAAACACACACAAAAACAAAAACACACACACACAAAAACAATAACACACACACACAAAAACAAAAACACAAACACACAGAAATAAAAACACACACAAAAACAAACACACACACAAAAACAAAAACACACACAAAAACAAACACACACACACACACAAACAAAAACACACACAAACAAAAACACACACAAAAGCAAAAACACACACACACACACACAAAAACAAAAACACACACAAAAACAAATACACACACACAAAAACAAAAACACACACAAAAACAAAAACACACACACAAACAAAAACACACACAAACAAAAACACACACAAACAAAAACAAACACACACACACAAAGACAAAAACCCACACAAAAACAAACACACACACACACACAAACAAAAATATATACAAAAACAAACACACACACACACAAACACACACACACACACACACAAAAAGACACACACACAAAAACAAAAAACACACACGCACAGAAAAACAAAAACACACACAAAAACAAACACACACACACAAAAACAAACACACACAAAAACAAAAACACACACAAAAACAAAAACAAAAACACACGCAAAAACAAAACCACACACACACAAACTAAAACACACACAACAACAAAAACAAACACACACAAAAACAAACACACACCCACAAAAACATAAACACACACACAAAAACACACAAAAACAAAACACAAACACACACACAAAAACAAAAACACATACAAAAATAAAACACAAACACACACAAAAACAAAACCACACACACACAAAAACAAACACACACACACAAAAACAAAAACACACACAAGAACAAAAAACACACACACACAGAAATACAAAAACATACACAAAAAAACACACACCCACAAAAACATAAACACACACAAAAACAAAAACAAATGCACAAAAACAAAAACACACACAAAAACAAAAAACACACACACAGAAAAACAAAAACACACACAAAAACAAAAACACACACGCACAGAAAAACAAAAACACACACAAAAACAAAAGCTCAAACACACACACACACAAAAAGAAAAAACACAAACACACACAAAAACACACACACACAAAAACAAACACACACACAAAAACAAAAACACACACAAAAACAAAAACACACACGCACAGAAAAACAAAAACACACACAAAAACGAAAGCTCAAACACACACACACAAAAACAAAAACACACACGAAAACAAAAACACACACACAGAAGAACAAAAACACACACAAAAACAAAAGCTCAAACACACACACACACAGAAAAACAAAAACACGCACAAAAACAAAAACACACACAAAAACAAACAGACATACACAAAAACAAAACACACACACACAGAAAAACAAAAACACACACAAAAACAAACACACACAAAAACACACACAAAAACAAATACACACACAAAAACAAAAAACACACACAAAAACAAAAACAAACACACAAAAACAAACAGACACACAGAAAAACAAAAACACAAACATAAACAAAAACAAAAACACACGCAAAAAACAAAAAACACACACACACACAAAAACACACACACACAAAAACAAAAAACACACACACACAGAAAAACAAAAACACACACAAAAACAAAAACACACACACCCACAAAAGCACACACACCCACAAAAACATAAACACACACAAAAACAAAAACACACACGCACAGAAAAACAAAAACACACACAAAAACAAAAGCTCAAACACACACACAAAAACAAAAACACACACAAAAACAAATACACACACAAAAACAAAAAACACACACACAAAAACAAAAACACACAAAAACAAAAACACACACACAGAAAAACAAACACACACACAAAAACAAATACACACACAAAATGAAAAAACACAAACACACACAAAAACACACACACAAAAACAAACACACACACAAAACAAAAACACACACAAAAACAAACACACGCACAAAAACAAACACACACACACAAAAACAAAAACACACACAGAAACAAAACACACACACACAGAAAAACAAAAACACACACAAAAACAAAAGCTCAAACACACACACAAAGAAAAAACACAAACACACACAAAAACACACATCCAAAAACAAACACACACACAAAAACAAAAACACACACAAAAACACACACGCACAGAAAAACAAAAACACACACAAAAACAAAAGCTCAAACACACACACACACAAAAAAACAAAAACAAACACACACACAAAAACAAAAACACACACAAAAACAAAAACACAAACACACACACAAAAACAAAAACTCACACACACACTCAAAAACAAAAACACACACAAAAATAAAAACACACACACAAAAACAAAAACACACAAAAACAAAACCACACACACATAAAAACAAACACACACACACAAAAACACACACAAAAACAAAAAACACACACAGAAAAACAAAAACACACACAAAAACAAAAGCTCAAACAAACACACATAAAAACAAAAACACACACAAAAACAAACACACACACAAAATCAAATACACACACAAAAACAAAAAACACACACACACACAAAAAGACACACACACAAAAACAAACACACACACACAAAAACAAAAACACACACACACACTCAAAAACAAAAACACACACAAAAACAAAAACACACACGCACAGAAAAACAAAAACACACACAAAAACAAAAGCTCAAACACACACACACACACAAAAAACAAAAACAAACACAAAAACAAACACACACACAAAAACAAAAACACACACAAAAACAAAAACACAAACACACACACAAAAACAAAAACTCACACACACACTCAAAAACAAAAACACACACAAAAATAAAAACACACACTCAAAAACAAAAACACACAAAAACAAAACCACACACACATAAAAACAAACACACACACACAAAAACACACACAAAAACAAAAAACACACACAGAAAAACAAAAACACACACAAAAACAAAAGCTCAAACAAACACACAGAAAAACAAAAACACACACAAAAACAAAAGCTCAAACAAACACACATAAAAACAAAAACACACACAAAAACAAACACACACACAAAATCAAATACGCACACAAAAACAAAAAACACACACACACACAAAAAGACACACACACAAAAACAAACACACACACACAAAAACAAAAACACACACACACACTCAAAAACAAAAACACACACAAAAACAAAAACACACACGCACAGAAAAACAAAAACACACACAAAAACAAAAGCTCAAACACACACACACACAAAAAAACAAAAACAAACACAAAAACAAACACACACACAAAAACAAAAACACACACAAAAACAAAAACACAAACACACACACAAAAACAAAAACTCACACACACACTCAAAAACAAAAACACACACAAAAATAAAAACACACACACAAAAACAAAAACACACAAAAACAAAACCACACACACATAAAAACAAACACATAACCACAAAAACACACACAAAAACAAAAAACACACACAGAAAAACAAAAACACACACAAAAACAAAAGCTCAAACAAACACACATAAAAACAAAAACACACACAAAAACAAACACACACACAAAATCAAATACACACACAAAAACAAAAATCACACACACACACAAAAAGACACACACACAAAAACAAACACACACACACAAAAACAAAAACACACACACACACTCAAAAACAAAAACACACACAAAAATAAAAACACACACACAAAAACACACAAAAACAAAACCACACACACATAAAAACAAACACACACACACAAAAACAAAAACAAAAACAAAAAACACACACAGAAAAACAAAAACACAAACAAAAACAAAAACACACGCACAGAAAAACAAAAACACACACAAAAACAAAAGCTCAAACAAACACACATAAAAACAAAAAGACACACAAAAACAAACACACACACAAAAACAAATACACACACAAAAACAAAAAACACACACACACACAAAAAGACACACACACAAAAACAAACACACACACACAAAAACAAAAACACACACAAAAACAAAAACACACACGCACAGAAAAACAAAAACACACACAAAAACAAAAGCTCAAACACACACACACACAAAAAAACAAAAACAAACACAAAAACAAACACACACACAAAAACAAACAGACACACACAAAAACAAAAACACACACACACAAAAAAACAAAAACAAACACAAAAACACACACAAAAACAAAAACACAAACACACACACAAAAAGAAAAACACACACAAAAACAAAAACACACACACACAGAAAAACGAAAACACACACGAAAACAAAAAAACACACAAAAACTAAAACACACACAAAAACAAAAACACACACACAAAAACAAAAACACACACACACACTCAAAAACAAAAACACACACAAAAATAAAAACACACACACAAAAACACACAAAAACAAAACCACACACACACAAACAAACACACACACACAAAAACACACACAAAAACAAAAAACACACACACAGAAAAACAAAAACACAAACAAAAACAAAAACACACGCACAGAAAAACAAAAACACACACAAAAACAAAAGCTCAAACAAACAAACACAAAAACACACACAAAAACAAACACACACACAAAAACAAATACACACACAAAAACAAAAAACACACACACACACAAAAAGACACACACACAAAAACAAAAAACACACGCACAAAAACAGTATGTAGATTGTCCGACCAGAGGAGGGGCAATATTGGATTTAGTACTTGGTAATGAACCAGGGCAAGTGATAGATTTGTTAGTGGGGGAGCATTTTGGAGATAGTGACCACAATTCTGTGACTTTCACTTTAGTAATGGAGAGGGATAGGTATGTGCAACAGGGCAAGGTTTACACTTGGGGGAAGGGTAAATACGATGTTGTCAGACAAGAATTGAAGTGCATAAGTTGGGAACATAGGCTGGCAGGGAAGGACACAAGTGAAATGTGGAACTTGTTCAAGGAACAGGTGCTACGTGTCCTTGATATGTATGTCCCTGTCAGGCAGGGAAGAGATGGTCGAGTGAGGGAACCATGGTTGACAAGAGAGGATGAATGTCTTGTTAAGAGGAAAAAGGAGACTTATGTAAGGCTGAGGAAACAAGGTTCAGACAGGGCATTGGAGGGATACAAGATAGCCAGGAGGGAACTGAAGAAAGGGAATAGGAGAGCTAAGAGAGGGCATGAACAATCTTTGGCGGGTAGGATCAAGGAAAACCCCAAGGCCTTTTACACCTATGTGAGAAATATGAGAATGACTAGAGCGAGGGTAGGTCCGATCAAGGACAGTAGCGGGAGATTGTGTATTGAGTCTGAAGAGATAGGAGAGGTCTTGAACGAGTACTTTTCTTCTGTATTTACAAATGAGAGGGGCCATATTGTTGGAGAGGACAGTGTGAAACAGATTGGTAAGCTCGAGGAAATACTTGTTAGGAAGTATTGGGTTGGGCATTTTGAAAAACTTGAGGATAGACAAGTCCCCCGGGCCTGACGGGATATATCCAAGGATTCTATGGGAAGCAAGAGATGAAATTGCAGAGCCGTTGGCAATTATCTTTTCGTCCTCACTGTCAACAGGGGTGGTACCAGGGGATTGGAGAGTGGTGAAGGTCGTGCCCCTGTTCAAAAAAGGGACTAGGGATAACCCTGGGAATTACAGGCCAGTTAGTCTTACTTCGGTGGTAGGCAAAGTAATGGAAAGGGCACTGAAGGATAGGATTTCTGAGCATCTGGAAAGACACTGCTTGATTAGGGATAGTCAGCATGGATTTGTGAGGGGTAGGTCTTGCCTTACAAGTCTTATTGAATTCTTTGAGGAGGTGACCAAGCATGTGGATGAAGGTAAAGCAGTGGATGTAGTGTACATGGATTTTAGTAAGGCATTTGATAAGGTTCCCCATGGTAGGCTTATGCAGAAAGTAAGGAGGCATGGGATAATGGGAAATTTGGCCAGTTGGATAACGAACTGGCTAACCGATAGAAGTCAGAGAGTGGTGGTGGATGGCAAATATTCAGCCTGGATCCCAGTTACCAGTGGCGTACCTCAGGGATCAGTTCTGGGTCCTCTGCTGTTTGTGATTTTCATTAATGACTTGGATGAGGGAGTTGAAGGGTGGGTCAGTAAATTTGCAGACTATACGAAGATTGGTGGAGTTGTGGATAGTAAGGAGGGCTGTTGTCGGCTGCAAAGAGACATAGATAGGATGCAGAGCTGGGCTGAGAAGTGGCAGATGGAGTTTAACCCTGAAAAGTGTGAGGTTGTCCATTTTGGAAGGACAAATATGAATGCGGAATACAGGGTTAACGGTAGAGTTCTTGGCAATGTGGAGGAGCAGAGAGATCTTGGGGTCTATGTTCATACATCTTTGAAAGTTGCCACTCAAGTGGATAGAGCTGTGAAGAAGGCCTATGGTGTGCTCGCGTTCATTAACAGAGGGATTGAATTTAAGAGCTGTGAGATGATGATGCAGCTGTACAAAACTTTGGTAAGGCCACATTTGGAGTACTGTGTACAGTTCTGGTCGCCTCATTTTAGGAAGGATGTGGAAGCTTTGGAAAAGGTGCGAAGAAGATTTACCAGGATGTTGCCTGGAATGGAGAGTAGGTTGAGGGTGCTAGGCCTTTTCTCATTAGAACGGAGAAGGATGAGGGGCGACTTGATAGAGGTTTATAAGATGATCAGTGGAATAGATAGAGTAGACAGTCAGAGACTTTTTCCCCGGGTGGAACAAACCATTACAAGGGGACATAAATTTAAGGTGGAAGATATAGGAGGGATATCAGAGGTAGGTTCTTTACCCAGAGAGCAGTGGGGGCATGGAATGCACTGCCTGTGGAAGTAGTTGAGTTGGAAACATTAGGGACCTTCAAGCAGTTATTGGATAGGTACATAGATTACGGTAAAATGATATAGTGTAGATTTATTTGTTCTTAAGGGCAGCACGGTAGCATTGTGGATAGCACAATTGCTTCACAGCTCCAGGGTCCCAGGTTCGATCCGGCTTGGGTCACTGTCCGTGCGGAGTCTGCACATCCTCCCCGTGTCTGCGTGGGTTTCCTCCGGGTGCTCCGGTTTCCTCCCACAGTCCAAAGATGTGCAGGTTAGGTGGATTGGCGAATGATAAATTGCCCTTAATGTCCAAAATTGCCCTTGGTGTTGGGTGGAGGTGTTGAGTTTGGGTAGGGTGCTCTTTCCAAGAGCCGGTGCAGACTCAAAGGGCCGAATGGCCTCCTTCTGCACTGAAAATTCAATGATAATCTATGATTAATCTAGGACAAAGGTTCGGCACAACATCGTGGGCCGAAGGGCCTGTTCTGTGCTGTATTTTCTATGTTCTATGTTCTATGTACCGCCACTGTCTGCCATGATGCTCAACGCCTCGAACGACACTCTCTTCCCCACCAAAATCGCCACTCCCGATATTTTGCATCCAAACCCGAATGAAACACCTGCCCTACCCATCCCTTTCTCAACCTTACCTGATCCGCCACCTTCGGGTGCGTCTCCTGAAGCATGGCCACATCCGCCTTCAGCCCCTTCAGGTGCACGAACACCCGGGCCCGCTTGACCGGCCCATTCAGTCCCCTTACATTCCAGGTTATCAGCCGGATCAGGGGGCTCCTCACCCCTCTCCCCCGCCGACTAGCTATAGCCCTTCCTGGGCCAGCCACATGCCCGTGCCCCCCACACGGCATGTTCCCTACATCGACAGACCCCCCCCCCCGCCCCGACCTCCTCGACCAACTCCAGCTCCCCCTTGGCCATTCCAGCAGCAACCCGGTCCTCCCCCCCCCACCCCGCCCCCCCCAACCCCACCCAACTAGGTCCCCCCCTAGCTGCATTGTTTCCCCCATTGCACTCCCGTAAGTCTGCTGACCCCGGCCACTCCCGCTGCTCCATCGACACCCCCCAGTGTGGAACCTCCCCTCCCCCCACTTGTCCACCAGCAGGATCTCATCCATTCCACTCCCAGCGCAGGAGAAAAAGCCCGCGCTTCCCAGCTCCGGCCCTGCCCCTTCAGCCGTAAACGCGGGAAAAAGCCCGCGCTTTTCACTCGGCTGGCCCTGCCTGCCCTGGCGCAGCTCCCTTTCCAGGCCCAGTCCCACTATCCCCGACTCAGGCCTCCCCCCCCCCCCCCTCCCCGCGGGGCCCCATCTCCCCTACCGACCATCCACCCCCCAAGCACACTCCTTATTTTATATTGTCTCTCCATGTTCTTCTTACCAAAATGCATCAACTCCCATGTCTCCACATTGAACTTCATCTGCTGCCTATCTGCCCACTTTATCAACTTGCCCTGTGTGCTTTAAGGCTCGACTCTGTCCTCTTCATAGTTTACAATACTGCCAGGCTTTGTGCTATCCGTAAGCTTTGACAAGCAGCCCCATTGGGTAATGAGAAACAGCCATGACCACCCATGTCTCTGCCACTGCCGCCTTCTCAGTAGCGGCACAAGTTTCCATGAGGGCTGCAGAAGCAAAATGGACCCGTTTCCCGTCATCGTCCTTTCACAGCTGGATGACACCAGGAAGCATCAGCAGCGGCGACAATGGGCAAAGTGGGGTCATAGTGCGCCTGGACATCCGAGGAGACTAGTCAAAGTTTAATGGATTGAAAGGCCATGAGTTGTTTCACACCCCAGAACCATTGTTGGCCTCTCTGCAGGATATTGCTTAAGGGTTCCATGAGCGTGGCCAAACTGGAAATCAGCCTTCCCACATAGTTTCCCATCCCCCCAAAATGTTGAATGTCGGTGATGGAATTCAATTGGGGAAACTCATCAATGGTCTTTGTATCCTGTGGATCGACCTTGACACCATGCCGTTGGGTGAATTGTATCCTGGTGCTGGCGAACTCACACTTGCTGTTCCGCATGAGGCCCACTTCCTGGATAGCCTCTCTTATCCAATGGTCATGTTGCGGCTCTGAAAGAACCATGTGCCAGGATGTTGACCAGGTGGCGGTAATCCCTTTGCCTTCAAGAACTTTCGACAGTACAAGCTGGAATGCCTCAAGGGCAGGCGAAATGCCGGAAGGGAAGTGGGTAAAGAAACGCCTCGAATGTTATGTGTGGTTCAGATCCTAGGATGGTTGGCGTAATATTCATAAAGACCACAATTCACTTTTATATTAAACAAAGCTAAAGATTTATCTACACTACTTAATTGAAATCAACTCCTACTTCTATATAATAAATAATTGACAACACATATACAATCCACACTCATCTACCACTAATCTCAACACTAATACAATAACTATGATTTGCTCCCACTCACACTAGCTTTCTTAGAGTCTGTCTTCGAACCTTCTCCTCAACCCTCTCCCAGAAGGCTTGGCATCGATGATTTATATAGTTCTGCACCCAGCTCCCTCTAATGGTTGATTCGGACATAACATTAACCCTTACAGTTTTGTACATTTCTCATAATGTCACATCCTCCTTTCTTTGAGAAAAAGGTTATAAATTCTGTTTGTAAGATTTTTTTGAATATAACATTAGAGAATTCATTATTTTTTTTTTTACATTCAATAGCAAAAGCTAAATGTCATATCACAGCAGTGATTACGGAATACTAGTTGTTAACGTGTCATTATAAATTCAGCGTATTCGGCAGTTTTCTTGTTATCGGCGATCTTCTTGGTGTTCTTGTTGAAGTGTTCAAATCGTCTTCCATGTTTTCTGGATTTCTTGTTGGCAATGAAGGATTTGAAAAGTCAATGTTGTGGAATATGGCATCCGGAGCGACAATGCTCGGAGTTTGAAATGGAACGTAGTAGTTCTTTATCTTCAATAATGCTCTCGATTCCTTCGAAACATTGTGCCGTGTTCAGTTTGCACTGGTGCGATCTCTCGTAATACATGTGACCATCCACCATCAGGATTCTGTACTCTGACATAATCTCCTTCTTGTAACGGCGGTAAAGGTTCTAAACGCCTGTTGTAGTAGGCTTGTTGTTTTCTACTTTTGTAACCTTATTCTGTCATGAAGCAGTTGTTCAGCCATATTTGGAATTGTGATTTTTGGTAGAGTCGTATGAATTTTTCTTCCCATCAACATCTGGGCGGGGGCAAACCTGATGACAATGGAGTAGCTCTGTGTGTCAACAGTGCTAAAGAGCAATCTTTGTTGTCATCTAGTGCTTTGCTGAATAGCTTCCTTAACTATTCCGACACCTTTCTCAGCTTTTCCGTTTGATTGGGGGCACAATGGACTTGATGTTATACGGTGGAAATTATAACTTTCCGCAAATTGTGACCATTCCCAGCCGGTAAAACAAGGACCATTGTTGGAAATAACGTTCAATGGAAGTCCATGTCGGGCAAATACAGCAGATTTTGCTGCTCTGATTACTGATCGAGTTGTTGAATGCGTGAGTGTAATAACCTCAGGATAGTTTGAATGGTAGTCAATAATGACTAAATAATCATGTCCTATAAAATAGAATAGGTCCATTCCAACTTTCAGCCATGGATAAGTGGCTACTTCATTTTCTTCAAAGCTTGTTTACATTGTGCAGATTGATGCCTTGACAAATGCTGCCTTCCTGCACATATGGTCCACATCCTTGTTGATCCCAGGCCAGTGCACAGATTGCCTTGCTTGTCTGAGACATTTTTCAATTCCTTGATGCCCTTCATGTATCTGTTCCAAGATGTATTTCCGTTGGCAGGAGGAAATGACTATTCTGTCTCCTTTAAGTAGGAAACCGTTAATCACAGTGAAGACATCTTTGACACTACGAAAACTGGAACAACAACCATTGGGCCATTCTTCTTTCAGGTATGGGATTACCCTTTGGAGTGTTGAGTCCTTCTCTGTCCTTCTCGTATTAGATGTCGCTTGTTGTCAGACACTCGTAGCATTTCTGCAATAAATGAAGCTTGTGCTTCCACAATGTGTACTATTTCTGAAGCCCTGGTATCAACATTATTTGTAGCTCTTGATAAAAATTTGTTCAATTTCACCTTTAAGCGTGACATTTCAATTATTGGTTGTGTGGATCATAGATACATAGATACATAGAACATACAGTGCAGAAGGAGGCCATTCGGTCCACCAACCCACTTAAGCCCTCACTTCCACCCTATCCCCATAACCCAATAACCCTTCCTAACATTTTTGGACACTAAGGGCAATTTTTAGCATGGCCAATCCACCTAACCTGCACGTCTTTGGACTGTGGGTGGAAACCGGAGCACCCGGAGGAAACCCAAGCAGACACGGGGAAACCTTGCAGAGTCCTTACAGACAGTGACCCAGCGGGGAATCGAACCTGGGACCCAGGCGCTGTGAAGCCACAGTGCTAGCCACGTGTGTTACCGTGCTGCCCAAGTCCTTTGAACCAAGTTGAGTTTGCTGCCAGCATCCACCCCAAGTAGTGATAATTCATCATTTTCTACTATTTCGAAGTGCTGATGTCGCCATTCTGAACAATGAGACGGAAGGAGCCTCTTGTGGCTATGACATTGCCATTATAGTCAGTCACTCGACAGGTTGATTTCTTTATTTGTGGTTTACTGTGCTCTTGTCTTAAATCCTTTTCGGTTATTAAATTCACGTGTGCACCTGTCTCTAATTTAAACAGAATTTCAGACCCATTTATATCGATAGTACAGTCCACACTTGAATAATTTTGAAGAGCTGATATATCGGATTGTTATCACAGTCCAGAGCATTAACCCCCGTAATCGTATCGACCATGAAAGTATCTTTCAGTAATACTGGGAGGAATCATCATTATCCGTTTCCTTCATTCTGTATACTCCGAATCTTCCTATAATTGATGGACGATCTTTTAAATGTATTATCTGTTGAGGCTGTTGCAGAATGACACTGTGCTGCAAAGTGATTATATTTGCCACGATTGGAACATTGTTTGCTTTTTGCCGGACAGTTTTATTTACTGTGGCCGTGGCCACAGCGTGCGCACATCTCCCCGCTCGTGATGTCACTTTCAAAATGGCCACCAGCCATTGTGTGCAGTTTTCTGTGCTGCGCCACAGCATTAATGGCAACGGCCACCTTTCCCGATTTTGCGCTTTTTTCATTTGCACAGAACTCCACATATTCAAAGAATGCTTGTTCACTCAGTGTAATTCTCTCAGCGCAGTGCTCTCAGTGCAGTACTCTAAGTGCAGTACTCGCAGTGTAATAATCTCAGTGTATACTGTCAGTGTAATTCTCAGTGTAATATTCTCAGTGCAAGACTCTCAGTGTAATACTCTCAGTGCAAGACTCTCAGTGTATACTCTCAGTGCAGTACTCACCGTGTATATTCTCAGTGTATATTCTCACTGTAATAGACCCAATGTAATTCTCTCAGTGTAATTCTCTCAGTGCAAGACTCTCAGTGTATACTCTCTGTGCAGTACTCACCGTGTATACTCTCAGTGTAATACTCTCAGTGTAATACTCTCAGTGTAATACTCTCAGTGTAATACTCTCAGTGTAATAGACCCAGTGTAATACTCCCAGTGTAATACTCCCAGTGTAATACTCCCAGTGTAATACTCCCAGTGTAATACTCTCAGTGTAATACTCTCAGTGTAATAGACCCGGTGTAATAGACCCGGTGTAATAGACCCTGTGGTGTAATAGACCCCGTGGTGTAATAGACCCTGTGGTGTAATAGACCCTGTGGTGTAATAGACCCTGTGGTGTAATAGACCCTGTGGTGTAATAGACCCTGTGGTGGTGGAATACTCTCTGTGTAATACTCTCTGTGTAATACTCTCTGCGTAATACTCTCTGCGTAATACTCTCTGCGTAGTACTCTCTGCGCAGTTCTCCCGGCGCGATTCTCCCGGCGCGATTCTCCCGGCGCGATTCTCCCGGCGCGATTCTCCCGGCGCGATTCTCCCGGCGCGATTCTCCCGGCGCGATTCTCCCGGCGCGATTCTCCCGGCGCGATTCTCCCGGCGCGTTACTCAGTGTAATAACCACAGTATAACACACTCAATGTAACACTCAGTGTAATTCTCTCAGTGTGATACTCTCAGTGCAGTACTGGATGAACTTTGGATCATCCGGGAGGCAGAGGGGGTGATAGAGAAGAGTTACAGGGAGTTAGAGAGTTACAGGGTGATAGAGAAGAGTTACATAAACAAAAACAAAAACACACGCAAAAAACAAAAAACACACACACACACAAAAACACACACACACAAAAACAAAAAACACACACACACAGAAAAACAAAAACACACACAAAAACAAAAACACACACACAAAAACAAAAACACACACACATAAAAACAAACACACACACACAAAAACAAAAACAAAAACAAAAAACACACACAGAAAAACAAAAACACAAACAAAAACAAAACACACGCACAGAAAAACAAAAACACACACAAAAACAAAAGCTCAAACAAACACACATAAAAACAAAAAGACACACAAAAACAAACACACACACAAAAACAAATACACACACAAAAACAAAAAACACACACACACACAAAAAGACACACACACAAAAACAAACACACACACACAAAAACAAAAACACACACAAAAACGAAAACACACACAAAAACAAAAACACACACGCACAGAAAAACAAAAACACACACAAAAACAAAAGCTCAAACACACACACACACAAAAAAACAAAAACAAACACAAAAACAAACACACACACAAAAACAAACAGACACACACAAAAACAAAAACACACACACACAAAAAAACAAAAACAAACACAAAAACACACACAAAAACAAAAACACAAACACACACACAAAAAGAAAAACACACACAAAAATAAAAACACACACACAAAAACAAAAACACACAAAAACAAAACCACACACACACAAACAAACACACACACACAAAAACACACACAAAAACAAAAAACACACACACACAAAAACAAAAACACAAACAAAAACAAAAACACACGCACAGAAAAACAAAAACACACACAAAAACAAAAGCTCAAACAAACAAACACAAAAACAAAAACACACACAAAAACAAACACACACACAAAAACAAATACACACACAAAAACAAAAAACACACACACACACAAAAAGACACACACACAAAAACAAAAAACACACGCACAAAAACAGTATGTAGATTGTCCGACCAGAGGAGGGGCAATATTGGATTTAGTACTTGGTAATGAACCAGGGCAAGTGATAGATTTGTTAGTGGGGGAGCATTTTGGAGATAGTGACCACAATTCTGTGACTTTCACTTTAGTAATGGAGAGGGATAGGTATGTGCAACAGGGCAAGGTTTACACTTGGGGGAAGGGTAAATACGATGTTGTCAGACAAGAATTGAAGTGCATAAGTTGGGAACATAGGCTGGCAGGGAAGGACACAAGTGAAATGTGGAACTTGTTCAAGGAACAGGTGCTACGTGTCCTTGATATGTATGTCCCTGTCAGGCAGGGAAGAGATGGTCGAGTGAGGGAACCATGGTTGACAAGAGAGGATGAATGTCTTGTTAAGAGGAAAAAGGAGACTTATGTAAGGCTGAGGAAACAAGGTTCAGACAGGGCATTGGAGGGATACAAGATAGCCAGGAGGGAACTGAAGAAAGGGAATAGGAGAGCTAAGAGAGGGCATGAACAATCTTTGGCGGGTAGGATCAAGGAAAACCCCAAGGCCTTTTACACCTATGTGAGAAATATGAGAATGACTAGAGCGAGGGTAGGTCCGATCAAGGACAGTAGCGGGAGATTGTGTATTGAGTCTGAAGAGATAGGAGAGGTCTTGAACGAGTACTTTTCTTCTGTATTTACAAATGAGAGGGGCCATATTGTTGGAGAGGACAGTGTGAAACAGATTGGTAAGCTCGAGGAAATACTTGTTAGGAAGTATTGGGTTGGGCATTTTGAAAAACTTGAGGATAGACAAGTCCCCCGGGCCTGACGGGATATATCCAAGGATTCTATGGGAAGCAAGAGATGAAATTGCAGAGCCGTTGGCAATTATCTTTTCGTCCTCACTGTCAACAGGGGTGGTACCAGGGGATTGGAGAGTGGTGAAGGTCGTGCCCCTGTTCAAAAAAGGGACTAGGGATAACCCTGGGAATTACAGGCCAGTTAGTCTTACTTCGGTGGTAGGCAAAGTAATGGAAAGGGCACTGAAGGATAGGATTTCTGAGCATCTGGAAAGACACTGCTTGATTAGGGATAGTCAGCATGGATTTGTGAGGGGTAGGTCTTGCCTTACAAGTCTTATTGAATTCTTTGAGGAGGTGACCAAGCATGTGGATGAAGGTAAAGCAGTGGATGTAGTGTACATGGATTTTAGTAAGGCATTTGATAAGGTTCCCCATGGTAGGCTTATGCAGAAAGTAAGGAGGCATGGGATAATGGGAAATTTGGCCAGTTGGATAACGAACTGGCTAACCGATAGAAGTCAGAGAGTGGTGGTGGATGGCAAATATTCAGCCTGGATCCCAGTTACCAGTGGCGTACCTCAGGGATCAGTTCTGGGTCCTCTGCTGTTTGTGATTTTCATTAATGACTTGGATGAGGGAGTTGAAGGGTGGGTCAGTAAATTTGCAGACTATACGAAGATTGGTGGAGTTGTGGATAGTAAGGAGGGCTGTTGTCGGCTGCAAAGAGACATAGATAGGATGCAGAGCTGGGCTGAGAAGTGGCAGATGGAGTTTAACCCTGAAAAGTGTGAGGTTGTCCATTTTGGAAGGACAAATATGAATGCGGAATACAGGGTTAACGGTAGAGTTCTTGGCAATGTGGAGGAGCAGAGAGATCTTGGGGTCTATGTTCATACATCTTTGAAAGTTGCCACTCAAGTGGATAGAGCTGTGAAGAAGGCCTATGGTGTGCTCGCGTTCATTAACAGAGGGATTGAATTTAAGAGCTGTGAGATGATGATGCAGCTGTACAAAACTTTGGTAAGGCCACATTTGGAGTACTGTGTACAGTTCTGGTCGCCTCATTTTAGGAAGGATGTGGAAGCTTTGGAAAAGGTGCGAAGAAGATTTACCAGGATGTTGCCTGGAATGGAGAGTAGGTCTTGCGAGGAAAGGTTGAGGGTGCTAGGCCTTTTCTCATTAGAACGGAGAAGGATGAGGGGCGACTTGATAGAGGTTTATAAGATGATCAGTGGAATAGATAGAGTAGACAGTCAGAGACTTTTTCCCCGGGTGGAACAAACCATTACAAGGGGACATAAATTTAAGGTGGAAGATATAGGAGGGATATCAGAGGTAGGTTCTTTACCCAGAGAGCAGTGGGGGCATGGAATGCACTGCCTGTGGAAGTAGTTGAGTTGGAAACATTAGGGACCTTCAAGCAGTTATTGCATAGGTACATAGATTACGGTAAAATGATATAGTGTAGATTTATTTGTTCTTAAGGGCAGCACGGTAGCATTGTGGATAGCACAATTGCTTCACAGCTCCAGGGTCCCAGGTTCGATCCGGCTTGGGTCACTGTCCGTGCGGAGTCTGCACATCCTCCCCGTGTCTGCGTGGGTTTCCTCCGGGTGCTCCGGTTTCCTCCCACAGTCCAAAGATGTGCAGGTTAGGTGGATTGGCGAATGATAAATTGCCCTTAATGTCCAAAATTGCCCTTGGTGTTGGGTGGAGGTGTTGAGTTTGGGTAGGGTGCTCTTTCCAAGAGCCGGTGCAGACTCAAAGGGCCGAATGGCCTCCTTCTGCACTGAAAATTCAATGATAATCTATGATTAATCTAGGACAAAGGTTCGGCACAACATCGTGGGCCGAAGGGCCTGTTCTGTGCTGTATTTTCTATGTTCTATGTTCTATGTACCGCCACTGTCTGCCATGATGCTCAACGCCTCGAACGACACTCTCTTCCCCACCAAAATCGCCACTCCCGATATTTTGCATCCAAACCCGAATGAAACACCTGCCCTACCCATCCCTTTCTCAACCTTACCTGATCCGCCACCTTCGGGTGCGTCTCCTGAAGCATGGCCACATCCGCCTTCAGCCCCTTCAGGTGCACGAACACCCGGGCCCGCTTGACCGGCCCATTCAGTCCCCTTACATTCCAGGTTATCAGCCGGATCAGGGGGCTCCTCACCCCTCTCCCCCGCCGACTAGCTGTAGCCCTTCCTGGGCCAGCCACATGCCCGTGCCCCCCACACGGCATGTTCCCTACACCGACAGACCCCCCCCCCCCCGCCCCGACCTCCTCGACCAACTCCAGCTCCCCCTTGGCCATTCCAGCAGCAACCCGGTCCTCCCCCCCCCCCACCCCGCCCCCCCCCCCAACCCCACCCAACTAGGTCCCCCCCTAGCTGCATTGTTTCCCCCATTGCACTCCCGTAAGTCTGCTGACCCCGGCCACTCCCGCTGCTCCATCGACACCCCCCAGTGTGGAACCTCCCCTCCCCCCACTTGTCCACCAGCAGGATCTCATCCATTCCACTCCCAGCGCAGGAGAAAAAGCCCGCGCTTCCCAGCTCCGGCCCTGCCCCTTCAGCCCTAAACGCGGGAAAAAGCCCGCGCTTTTCACTCGGCTGGCCCTGCCTCCCCTGGCGCAGCTCCCTTTCCAGGCCCAGTCCCACTATCCCCGACTCAGGCCTCCCCCCCCCCCCCCGCGGGGCCCCATCTCCCCTACCGACCATCCACCCCCCAAGCACACTCCTTATTTTATATTGTCTCTCCATGTTCTTCTTACCAAAATGCATCAACTCCCATGTCTCCACATTGAACTTCATCTGCTGCCTATCTGCCCACTTTAGGAGCAGAGACAACCCCGGCAACTATAGACCGGTGAGCCTCACGTCTGTAGTGGGTAAAGTCTTGGAGGGCATTATAAGAGACAAGATTTATAATCATCTAGATAGGAATAATATGATCAGGGATAGTCAGCATGGCTTTGTGAAGGGTAGGTCATGCCTCACAAACCTTATCGAGTTCTTTGAGAAGGTGACTGAACAGGTAGACGAGGGTAGAGCAGTTGATGTGGTGTATATGGATTTCAGCAAAGCGTTTGATAAGGTTCCCCACGGTAGGCTATTGCAGAAAATACGGAGGCTGGGGATTGAGGGTGATTTAGAGATGTGGATCAGAAATTGGCTAGCTGAAAGAAGACAGAGGGTGGTGGTTGATGGGAAATGTTCAGAATGGAGTTCTGTCACAAGTGGAGTACCACAAGGATCTGTTCTGGGGCCGTTGCTGTTTGTCATTTTTATCAATGACCTAGAGGAAGGCGCAGAAGGGTGGGTGAGTAAATTTGCAGACGATACTAAAGTCGGTGGTGTTGTCGATAGTGAGGAAGGAAGTAGCAGGTTACAGAGGGATATAGATAAGCTGCAGTGCTGGGCTGAGAGGTGGCAAATGGAGTTTAATGTAGAGAAGTGTGAGGTGATTCACTTTGGAAGGAAAAACAGGAATGTGGAATATGTGGCTAATGGAAAAGTTCTTGAAAGTGTGGATGAGCAGAGGGATCTAGGTGTCCATGTACATAGATCCCTGAAAGTTGCCACCCAGGTTGATAGGGTGGTGAAGAAGGCCTATGGAGTGTTGGCCTTTATTGGTAGAGGGATTGAGTTCCGGAGTCAGGAGGTCATGTTGCAGCTGTACAGAACTCTTGTACGGCCGCATTTGGAGTATTGCGTACAGTTCTGGTCACCGCATTATAGGAAGGACGTGGAGGCTTTGGAACGGGTGCAGAGGAGATTTACCAGGATGTTGCCTGGTATGGAGGGAAAATCTTATGAGGAAAGGCTGATGGACTTGAGGTTGTTTTCGTTAGAGAGAAGAAGGTTAAGAGGAGACTTAATAGAGGCATACAAAATGATCAGAGGGTTAGATAGGGTGGACAGTGAGAGCCTTCTCCCGCGGATGGAAATGGCTAGCACGAGGGGACATAGCCTTAAACTGAGGGGTAATAGATATAGGACAGAGGTCAGGGGTAGGTTCTTTACGCAAAGAGTAGTGAGGCCGTGGAATGCCCTACCTGCTACAGTAGTGAACTCGCCAACATTAAGGGCATTTAAAAGTTTATTGGATAAACATATGGATGATAATGGTATAGTGTAGGTTAGATGGCTTTTGTTTCGGTGCAACATCGTGGGCCGAAGGGCCTGTACTGCGCTGTATTGTTCTATGTTCTATGTTCTATGTTCTTTATCAACTTGCCCTGTGTGCTTTAAGGCTCGACTCTGTCCTCTTCATAGTTTACAATACTGCCAGGCTTTGTGCTATCCGTAAGCTTTGACAAGCAGCCCCATTGGGTAATGAGAAACAGCCATGACCACCCATGTCTCTGCCACTGCCGCCTTCTCAGTAGCGGCACAAGTTTCCATGAGGGCTGCAGAAGCAAAATGGACCCGTTTCCCGTCATCGTCCTTTCACAGCTGGATGACACCAGGAAGCATCAGCAGCGGCGACAATGGGCAAAGTGGGGTCATAGTGCGCCTGGACATCCGAGGAGACTAGTCAAAGTTTAATGGATTGAAAGGCCATGAGTTGTTTCACACCCCAGAACCATTGTTGGCCTCTCTGCAGGATATTGCTTAAGGGTTCCATGAGCGTGGCCAAACTGGAAATCAGCCTTCCCACATAGTTTCCCATCCCCCCAAAATGTTGAATGTCGGTGATGGAATTCAATTGGGGAAACTCATCAATGGTCTTTGTATCCTGTGGATCGACCTTGACACCATGCCGTTGGGTGAATTGTATCCTGGTGCTGGCGAACTCACACTTGCTGTTCCGCATGAGGCCCACTTCCTGGATAGCCTCTCTTATCCAATGGTCATGTTGCGGCTCTGAAAGAACCATGTGCCAGGATGTTGACCAGGTGGCGGTAATCCTTTTGCCTTCAAGAACTTTCGACAGTACAAGCTGGAATGCCTCAAGGGCAGGCGAAATGCCGGAAGGGAAGTGGGTAAAGAAACGCCTCGAATGTTATGTGTGGTTCAGATCCTAGGATGGTTGGCGTAATATTCATAAAGACCACAATTCACTTTTATATTAAACAAAGCTAAAGATTTATCTACACTACTTAATTGAAATCAACTCTTACTTCTATATAATAAATAATTGACAACACATATACAATCCACACTCATCTACCACTAATCTCAACACTAATACAATAACTATGATTTGCTCCCACTCACACTAGCTTTCTTAGAGTCTGTCTTCGAACCTTCTCCTCAACCCTCTCCCAGAAGGCTTGGCATCGATGATTTATATAGTTCTGCACCCAGCTCCCTCTAATGGTTGATTCGGACATAACATTAACCCTTACAGTTTTGTACATTTCTCATAATGTCACATCCTCCTTTCTTTGAGAAAAAGGTTATAAATTCTGTTTGTAAGATTTTTTTGAATATAACATTAGAGAATTCATTATTTTTTTTTTTACATTCAATAGCAAAAGCTAAATGTCATATCACAGCAGTGATTACGGAATACTAGTTGTTAACGTGTCATTATAAATTCAGCGTATTCGGCAGTTTTCTTGTTATCGGCGATCTTCTTGGTGTTCTTGTTGAAGTGTTCAAATCGTCTTCCATGTTTTCTGGATTTCTTGTTGGCAATGAAGGATTTGAAAAGTCAATGTTGTGGAATATGGCATCCGGAGCGACAATGCTCGGAGTTTGAAATGGAACGTAGTAGTTCTTTATCTTCAATAATGCTCTTCGATTCCTTCGAAACATTGTGCCGTGTTCAGTTTGCACTGGTGCGATCTCTCGTAATACATGTGACCATCCACCATCAGGATTCTGTACTCTGACATAATCTCCTTCTTGTAACGGCGGTAAAGGTTCTAAACGCCTGTTGTAGTAGGCTTGTTGTTTTCTACTTTTGTAACCTTATTCTGTCATGAAGCAGTTGTTCAGCCATATTTGGAATTGTGATTTTTGGTAGAGTCGTATGAATTTTTCTTCCCATCAACATCTGGGCGGGGGCAAACCTGATGACAATGGAGTAGCTCTGTGTGTCAACAGTGCTAAAGAGCAATCTTTGTTGTCATCTAGTGCTTTGCTGAATAGCTTCCTTAACTATTCCGACACCTTTCTCAGCTTTTCCGTTTGATTGGGGGCACAATGGACTTGATGTTATACGGTGGAAATTATAACTTTCCGCAAATTGTGACCATTCCCAGCCGGTAAAACAAGGACCATTGTTGGAAATAACGTTCAATGGAAGTCCATGTCGGGCAAATACAGCAGATTTTGCTGCTCTGATTACTGATCGAGTTGTTGAATGCGTGAGTGTAATAACCTCAGGATAGTTTGAATGGTAGTCAATAATGACTAAATAATCATGTCCTATAAAATAGAATAGGTCCATTCCAACTTTCAGCCATGGATAAGTGGCTACTTCATTTTCTTCAAAGCTTGTTTACATTGTGCAGATTGATGCCTTGACAAATGCTGCCTTCCTGCACATATGGTCCACATCCTTGTTGATCCCAGGCCAGTGCACAGATTGCCTTGCTTGTCTGAGACATTTTTCAATTCCTTGATGCCCTTCATGTATCTGTTCCAAGATGTATTTCCGTTGGCAGGAGGAAATGACTATTCTGTCTCCTTTAAGTAGGAATCCGTTAATCACAGTGAAGACATCTTTGACATTACGAAAACTGGAACAACAACCATTGGGCCATTCTTCTTTCAGGTATGGGATTACCCTTTGGAGTGTTGAGTCCTTCTCTGTCCTTCTCGTATTAGATGTCGCTTGTTGTCAGACACTCGTAGCATTTCTGCAATAAATGAAGCTTGTGCTTCCACAATGTGTACTATTTCTGAAGCCCTGGTATCAACATTATTTGTAGCTCTTGATAAAAATTTGTTCAATTTCACCTTTAAGCGTGACATTTCAATTATTGGTTGTGTGGATCATAGATACATAGATACATAGAACATACAGTGCAGAAGGAGGCCATTCGGTCCACCAACCCACTTAAGCCCTCACTTCCACCCTATCCCCATAACCCAATAACCCTTCCTAACATTTTTGGACACTAAGGGCAATTTTTAGCATGGCCAATCCACCTAACCTGCACGTCTTTGGACTGTGGGTGGAAACCGGAGCACCCGGAGGAAACCCAAGCAGACACGGGGAAACCTTGCAGAGTCCTTACAGACAGTGACCCAGCGGGGAATCGAACCTGGGACCCAGGCGCTGTGAAGCCACAGTGCTAGCCACGTGTGTTACCGTGCTGCCCAAGTCCTTTGAACCAAGTTGAGTTTGCTGCCAGCATCCACCCCAAGTAGTGATAATTCATCATTTTCTACTATTTCGAAGTGCTGATGTCGCCATTCTGAACAATGAGACGGAAGGAGCCTCTTGTGGCTATGACATTGCCATTATAGTCAGTCACTCGACAGGTTGATTTCTTTATTTGTGGTTTACTGTGCTCTTGTCTTAAATCCTTTTCGGTTATTAAATTCACGTGTGCACCTGTCTCTAATTTAAACAGAATTTCAGACCCATTTATATCGATAGTACAGTCCACACTTGAATAATTTTGAAGAGCTGATATATCGGATTGTTATCACAGTCCAGAGCATTAACCCCCGTAATCGTATCGACCATGAAAGTATCTTTCAGTAATACTGGGAGGAATCATCATTATCCGTTTCCTTCATTCTGTATACTCCGAATCTTCCTATAATTGATGGACGATCTTTTAAATGTATTATCTGTTGAGGCTGTTGCAGAATGACACTGTGCTGCAAAGTGATTATATTTGCCACGATTGGAACATTGTTTGCTTTTTGCCGGACAGTTTTATTTACTGTGGCCGTGGCCACAGCGTGCGCACATCTCCCCGCTCGTGATGTCACTTTCAAAATGGCCACCAGCCATTGTGTGCAGTTTTCTGTGCTGCGCCACAGCATTAATGGCAACGGCCACCTTTCCCGATTTTGCGCTTTTTTCATTTGCACAGAACTCCACATATTCAAAGAATGCTTGTTCACTCAGTGTAATTCTCTCAGCGCAGTGCTCTCAGTGCAGTACTCTAAGTGCAGTACTCGCAGTGTAATAATCTCAGTGTATACTGTCAGTGTAATTCTCAGTGTAATATTCTCAGTGCAAGACTCTCAGTGTAATACTCTCAGTGCAAGACTCTCAGTGTATACTCTCAGTGCAAGACTCTCAGTGTAATACTCTCAGTGCAAGACTCTCAGTGTATACTCTCTGTGCAGTACTCACCGTGTATATTCTCAGTGTATATTCTCACTGTAATAGACCCAATGTAATTCTCTCAGTGTAATTCTCTCAGTGCAAGACTCTCAGTGTATACTCTCTGTGCAGTACTCACCGTGTATACTCTCAGTGTAATACTCTCAGTGTAATACTCTCAGTGTAATACTCTCAGTGTAATAGACCCAGTGTAATACTCCCAGTGTAATACTCCCAGTGTAATACTCCCAGTGTAATACTCCCAGTGTAATACTCTCAGTGTAATACTCTCAGTGTAATAGACCCGGTGTAATAGACCCGGTGTAATAGACCCTGTGGTGTAATAGACCCTGTGGTGTAATAGACCCTGTGGTGTAATAGACCCTGTGGTGTAATAGACCCTGTGGTGTAATAGACCCTGTGGTGTAATAGACCCTGTGGTGTAATAGACCCTGTGGTGTAATAGACCCTGTGGTGGTGGAATACTCTCTGTGTAATACTCTCTGTGTAATACTCTCTGTGTAATACTCTCTGCGTAATACTCTCTGCGTAATACTCTCTGCGTAGTACTCTCTGCGCAGTACTCCCGGCGCGATTCTCCCGGCGCGATTCTCCCGGCGCGATTCTCCCGGCGCGATTCTCCCGGCGCGATTCTCCCGGCGCGATTCTCCCGGCGTGATACTCAGTGTAATAACCACAGTATAACACACTCAATGTAACACTCAGTGTAATTCTCTCAGTGTGATACTCTCAGTGCAGTACTGGATGAACTTTGGATCATCCGGGAGGCAGAGGGGGTGATAGAGAAGAGTTACAGGGAGGGAGCCACACCCAAGGTACAGGACAAGAGTAGCTGGGTTAGAGTCAGTGGAAAGAAAATGAGCGGGCAGACGTATACCATTTTGGATGCTGTTGGGGGGGGATGACCTACCGGGGGAAGGCCCTAGCAGCCATTTGATCCATTTCTTAAAGGTACTCTCACATGACACTTCCTATAATGAGGCGACCAGAACTGGACACAATATTCCAAGTGTTGTCTAACTAGAGTTTTATAAAGCTGCAGCAAAACCTCGCAACTCAATCCTCCTGTTCATGAAAGCCAACACACCATACGCCATCTTAACAACCCTATCAACCTGGGTGGCAGCTTTGAGGGATCTATGTACGTGGACCCCAAGATCCCTCTGTTCCGCCACACTTCCAAGAATCCTGCCTTTAACCCTGTATTCAGCATTCAAATTCGACCTTCCAAAATGAATCACTTCACCTTTATCAAGGTTAAACTCCATCTGCCACTTCTCAGCCCAGCTCTGCATCCTGTCAATGTCCTGATTTAACCTGCAACAACCCTCAACACTATCTACAACGCACCAACATTCATGTCATCGGCAAACTTACTAACCCACCCTTCCAATTCCTCATCCAAGTTCTTAGATAAAAACCACAAAGAGCAGAGGTCCCAGAACAGATCCTTGTGGTACACAACTGGTCATCGACCTCCAGGCGGAATACTTTCCATCCACTACCACTCGCTGTCTTCTTTCGGCCAGCCAATTCTGTATCCAGACAGCCAAATTTCCCTGTATCCCATGCCCCCTAACTTTCTGAATGAGTCTGCCATGGGGAACCTTATCAAATGCCTTACTGAAATCCATATACACCACATCCACTGCCCGACCTTCATCGATGTGTCTCATCGTATCCTCAAAGAATTCAAAGAAGAGACTTCCGGGAGCGGCTATGCAGAGCTAGGTCGCATATTCGGTAGCTCCCACTTGGAACGGACTTTTGGGCTCTTTTACAGGGCCCCCACGGCATTTGTTTGACATTTCCCGGTGTGGGAAGAAGACTGCAACATTCCCCTGACAGTGTCCCCCTGGAATGTTGTGTCTTTTGGCTACCAGACCCGGCAGAAACAGTAAAGGATTTGGCTTTGGCTGCAGGTTTAGACAAGGGCCTCTTCCAGCATGCAGGCGGGGGAAGGGCAAGCTTAAAGCTGCAATCTGACTTGACTCTATCAAAGGTGAATTCTAGCAGCAGAGGGAACAACTGTGAAAGGATCTACCAAGGCCATTGAAGAAGCAGGGACGAGGTTTCCGGTGGCGGCCATGGAGGAGTAGGTCGCGCATTCGGCAGCTCCCGTCTGGAACTGACTCTCAGACCTTTTTCAGGAGTTTCCATCGACTTTTTAAACGGACCAGAAGTGTAACGGCCAAAGGAGCGGCACTGGAGCAACGGGAGAAGTGAGGGAAAGTAAACAAAATGGCGGCGGCCAGGGACAAAGGGGAGCTGCAGGAGTTCATCAAGCGCTGCTTCGAGGAGATGCGCAAGGAGATGTTGGCGCCTATGCTTTCGGCAATTGAAGGACTCAGGATCACCCAGAAGGTCCACGAAGCTAAGATCCAGGAAGTACAGAAAAGAGTTAGTCAGACCGAGGACGAGCTTGTGGGCCTGGCGGTGAGAATGGAGCAGAACGAGGCGCCACACAAGAGGTGGGCGGGAAGACTCGAAGATCTGGAGAACAGGTCGAGGAGAAAGAATCTGCGAATCCTGGGTCTCCCTGAGGGAGTGGAGGGGGCTGATGCCGGGGCATACGCGAGCACGATGCTCGAGGCGATGATGGGCACGAAGGCCCCTTCGAGGCCGCTGGAGTTGGACGGGGCACATCGGGTGCTGGCGAAGAAGCCCCAGGCAAATGAGCCGCCAAGGGCAATGGTGGTGAGGTTCCACCGGTTCACGGGCAGAGAGTGGGTCCTGAGATAGGCCAAGAAGGAGCGGAGCAGTAAGTGGGACAATGCAGAGATCCGAATATACCTGGACTGGAGCACGGAGGTTGCAAAGCGGAGAGCGGGTTTCAACCGGGCCAAAGCGGCGTTGTACCGGAAAGAAGTGAAATTCGGAATGCTGCAGCCAGTGCGACTGTGGGTCACATACAAGGGCCAACACTATTACTTCTAAACGCCTGAAGAGGCGTGGACCTTTGTACAAGCCGAAAAGTTGGACTCTAACTGAGGGTTTGTGAGGGTGGGGGGGGGATGTTTTGGGGATTGATGTGTGATGGTTGTTGTATATAGGGGGTCAATCACGCGCAGGGAATGTTACATGGGCTGGGGGAGAGAGACAAGGCCGCGACAGGAGCTGCGCCAGAGGGGGCGGAGCGGGCTTTGGAAAGCGCGCGGTGTTTTCCCGCGCGCGGGAAGAAAGGCGGGAAGGGGAACGAAGGAATGCATATGGATTGGGAGACTCCCACGCGGGGAGGTCAATGGGACGGCGGGGGAAGCCGGGGTCAGCAGGTGTCAGCTGACTTACGGGAGTGACATGGGGGGAGCAAAAAAGCTAGACCGGGGTCTAGCGGGGGAGAGGGGAGGGGGGGAAGGGGGGGGGGAAAGGGTTGCTGCTGTACTGGCCGAAAGGGAATGGGACACAGAAGGGGTGGTCGGGACGGGGATCCCCCCTCTGGGGGACTGGAGGGTGAGGGAGGCGTGGACACGGGACTGGCCCAGAAAAGGAGATGGCTAGTCGGCGGGGCATGGGGGGGGGGGTGAGAGTCCCTCCAATCCGGCTGATAACGTGGAATGTGAGGGGCCTGAATGGGCCGGTGAAGAGGGCTCGAGTGTTTGCGCACTTAAAGGGACTGAAGGCGGACGTGGCCATGCTCCAAGAGACACACCTGAAGGTGGCGGACCAGGTCAGGCTAAGAAAGGGATGGGTAGGACAGGTATTCCACTCTGGACTGGACGCGAAGAATAGAGGGGTGGCAATATTGGTGGGAAAGCGGGTGTCATTTGAGGCCAAGACTATCGTAGCGGACAATGGAGGGCGATATGTAATGGTGAGCGGTAGGCTGCAAGGGACGTGGGTGGTGTTGGTAAACGTATACGCCCCGAACTGGGATGATGCCGGATTCATGAAGCGCATGTTGGGGCGCATTCCGGACCTGGAGATAGGAGGCCTGATAATGGGAGGGGACTTCAATACAGTGTTGGATCCAGCACTGGACCGCTCCAAATCAAGGACTGGAAAGAGGCCGGCGGCGGCCAATGTACTTAGGGGGTTTATGGATCAGATGGGGGAGTGGACCTGTAGCGCACAATGACTTACGAGAAACAAAACCATACACAAAAACAAAAACACACACAAAAACAAAAACACACACACAAAAACAAATACACACACAAAAACACACACACAATAACAAAAACACACACAAAAACAAACACACACAAAAACAAAAACACACAAAAAACAAAAACACACACAAAATCAAGCACACACACAAAAACAAAATCACACACAAAAACAAAAACACACACACACACAAAAACAAACACACATACACACAAAAACAAAAAAAACACACACACATAAAAACAAAAACACACACACACAAACACACACATACAAATAAAAACACACACAAAAGCAAAAACACACACACACAAAAAACAAAAACACACACACACACAAATACAAAAACACACAAAACAAACACAAACACACACACACACAAAAACACAGACAAAAACAAAAATACACGCACACAAAAACAAAAATACACACACAAACAAAAAAACACACACACAAAATCAAAAACACACACAAATACAAAAACACACACACGCGCACACACACAAACAAAAACACCCACAAAAGCAAAAACACACACACACCCACAAAAACAAAATCACACACAAAAACAAACACACACACACACAAAGACAAAAACACACACAAAAACAAACACACACTCATGCACAAAAACAAAAACACAGACAAGAACAAACACACACACACACACAAAAACAAACACACACACAGAAAAACTAAAACACACACAAAAACACACACAGACACACACAAATACAAAACCACACACACACAAAAACAAAAACACACACAAAAAAAACGCACACAAAAACAAACACACACACACACACAAAAACAAAAACAAACACACACACAAAAACAAAAAAACACACAAAAACTAAAACACACATACACACACAAAAACAAACACACACACACAAAAACACATCCACGCACACAAAAACAAAAACACACACAAAAACAAAAACACACACAAAACAAAAACACACACACACACACAAAAATAAAAACACACACAAATACAAAAACACACACACGCGCACACACACAAACAAAAACACCCACAAAAGCAAAAACACACACACACCCACAAAAACAAAATCACACACAAAAACAAACACACACACACACAAAGACAAAAACACACACAAAAACAAACACACACACATGCACAAAAACAAAAACACAGACAAGAACAAACACACACACACACACAAAAACAAACACACACACAGAAAAACTAAAACACACACAAAAACACACACAGACACACACAAATACAAAAACACACACACACAAAAACAAAAACACACACAAAAAAAACGCACACAAAAACAAACACACACACACACACACAAAAACAAAAACAAACACACACACAAAAACAAAAAAACACACAAAAACTAAAACACACATACACACACAAAAACAAACACACACACACAAAAACACATCCACGCACACAAAAACAAAAACACACACAAAAACAAAAACACACACACACAAAAAAATAAAAGAACACACAAAAACAAAAACACACTCACACACAAAAACAAAAACACACACAAAAACAAAAACACACACAAAAACAAAAAAAAACACTCACACACAAAAACAAATACACACACAAAAACAAAAACACACACACTCAAATACAAAAACATACACAAAAACAAAACACACACACACAAACACACACACAGAGACAAAAACACAGACAAAAACAAAAAAAACACACACACACAAAATCAAAATCACACACAAAAACCAAAATACACACACACACACAAAAACAAAAACAAAAACACACACACGCACACACACACAAAAACAAGCACACACACACAAACAAAAACACACACAAAAAGAAAAACACACACACACAAAAAGAAAAACACACAAAAAACAAAAACACACACAAAATCAAGCACACACACAAAAACAAAATCACACACAAAAACAAAAACACACACACACACAAAAACAAACACACATACACACAAAAACAAAAAAAACACACACACATAAAAACAAAAACACACACACACAAACACACACATACAAATAAAAACACACACAAAAGCAAAAACACACACACACAAAAAACAAAAACACACACACACACAAATACAAAAACACACAAAACAAACACAAACACACACACACACACAAACACAGACAAAAACAAAAATACACGCACACAAAAACAAAAATACACACACAAACAAAAAAACACACACACAAAATCAAAAACACACACAAAACAAAAACACACACACACACACACAAAAATAAAAACACACACAAATACAAAAACACACACACGCGCACACACACAAACAAAAACACCCACAAAAGCAAAAACACACACACACCCACAAAAACAAAATCACACACAAAAACAAACACACACACACACAAAGACAAAAACACACACAAAAACAAACACACACACATGCACAAAAACAAAAACACAGACAAGAACAAACACACACACACACACAAAAACAAACACACACACAGAAAAACTAAAACACACACAAAAACACACACAGACACACACAAATACAAAACCACACACACACAAAAACACACACAAAAAAAACGCACACAAAAACAAACACACACACACACACAAAAACAAAAACAAACACACACACAAAAACAAAAAAACACACAAAAACTAAAACACACATACACACACAAAAACAAACACACACACACAAAAACACATCCACGCACACAAAAACAAAAACACACACAAAAACAAAAACACACACAAAACAAAAACACACACACACACACAAAAATAAAAACACACACAAATACAAAAACACACACACGCGCACACACACAAACAAAAACACCCACAAAAGCAAAAACACACACACACCCACAAAAACAAAATCACACACAAAAACAAACACACACACACACAAAGACAAAAACACACACAAAAACAAACACACACACATGCACAAAAACAAAAACACAGACAAGAACAAACACACACACACACACAAAAACAAACACACACACAGAAAAACTAAAACACACACAAAAACACACACAGACACACACAAATACAAAAACACACACACACAAAAACAAAAACACACACAAAAAAAACGCACACAAAAACAAACACACACACAAAAACAAAAACAAACACACACACAAAAACAAAAAAACACACAAAAACTAAAACACACATACACACACAAAAACAAACACACACACACAAAAACACATCCACGCACACAAAAACAAAAACACACACAAAAACAAAAACACACACACACAAAAAAATAAAAGAACACACAAAAACAAAAACACACTCACACACAAAAACAAAAACACACACAAAAACAAAAACACACACAAAAACAAAAAAAAACACTCACACACAAAAACAAATACACACACAAAAACACACACACAATAACAAAAACACACATAAAAACAAACACACACACACACTAACAAAAACACACATTAAACAAAAGCACACATAAAAACAAACGCGCACACACACTCACAAAAACAAAACCATACACAAAAACAAAAACAAACTCAAAAACAAACACAGACACACAAAGACAAAAACACACACAAAAACAAACACACACACACAAACAAAGACAAAGACAAAAACAAACACACACACACACAAACACACACACAAAAACAAAAACACACAAAAATACAAAAACACACACAAAACAAAAACACACAAAAATACAAAAACACACACAAACACACACAAAAACAAGTATGCACACAAAAACAAAAACACACACACACAAAAACAAAACGCACACAAAAACAAAAACACACACACACAAAAACAAAACAAAAACACACACTCACAATAACAAAAACACACACAAAAACAAAAACACGCACACACCAAAACAAAAACACACACAAAAATACACACACACACACACACAAACAAATACACACACGAAAACAAAACCACACACACACACAAAAACAAAAAAAACACAAAAACAAATACACACACATACAAAAACAGAAACACACACAAAAACAAAAACACACACACAGAAACAAAATCACACACAAAAACAAAAGCACACACACACAAAATCAAAAACACACACAAAAACAAACACACACACACAGACAAACAAAAACACACACAAAAACAAACACACAAACACACAAACAAAAACACACACAAAAACAAACACACACACACACAAATAAAAACACACACAAAAACAAACACACACACACACACAAAAACAAAAACACACACACGCACACACACACAAAAACAAGCACACACACACAAACAAAAACACACACAAAAAGAAAAACACACACACACAAAAAGAAAAACACACACAAAAACAAAAACACACACAAAAACAAGCACACACACAAACAAAAACACACTCACAAAAACAAAAACACACACACACATAAAAACAAAAACACACACACACAAACACACACATACAAATAAAAACACACACAAAAGCAAAAACACACACACACAAAAAACAAAAACACACACACACACAAATACAAAAACACACAAAACATACACAAACACACACACACACAAAAACACAGACAAAAACAAAAATACACGCACACAAAAACAAAAATACACACACAAACAAAAAAACACACACACAAAATCAAAAACACACACAAAACAAAAACACACACACACACACAAAAATAAAAACACACACAAATACAAAAACACACACACGCGCACACACACAAACAAAAACACCCACAAAAGCAAAAACACACACACACCCACAAAAACAAAATCACACACAAAAACAAACACACACACACACAAAGACAAAAACACACACAAAAACAAACACACACACATGCACAAAAACAAAAACACAGACAAGAACAAACACACACACACACACAAAAACAAACACACACACAGAAAAACTAAAACACACACAAAAACACACACAGACACACACAAATACAAAAACACACACACACAAAAACAAAAACACACACAAAAAAAACGCACACAAAAACAAACACACACACACACACAAAAACAAAAACAAACACACACACAAAAACAAAAAAACACACAAAAACTAAAACACACATACACACACAAAAACAAACACACACACACAAAAACACATCCACGCACACAAAAACAAAAACACACACAAAAACAAAAACACACACAAAACAAAAACACACACACACACACAAAAATAAAAACACACACAAATACAAAAACACACACACGCGCACACACACAAACAAAAACACCCACAAAAGGAAAAACACACACACACCCACAAAAACAAAATCACACACAAAAACAAACACACACACACACAAAGACAAAAACACACACAAAAACAAACACACACACATGCACAAAAACAAAAACACAGACAAGAACAAACACACACACACACAAAAACAAACACACACACAGAAAAACTAAAACACACACAAAAACACACACAGACACACACAAATACAAAAACACACACACACAAAAACAAAAACACACACAAAAAAAACGCACACAAAAACAAACACACACACACACACAAAAACAAAAACAAACACACACACAAAAACAAAAAAACACACAAAAACTAAAACACACATACACACACAAAAACAAACACACACACACAAAAACACATCCACGCACACAAAAACAAAAACACACACAAAAACAAAAACACACACACACAAAAAAATAAAAGAACACACAAAAACAAAAACACACTCACACACAAAAACAAAAACACACACAAAAACAAAAACACACACAAAAACAAAAAAAAACACTCACACACAAAAACAAATACACACACAAAAACAAAAACACACACACTCAAATACAAAAACATACACAAAAACAAAACACACACACACAAACACACACACACAGACAAAAACACAGACAAAAACAAAAAAACACACACACACAAAATCAAAATCACACACAAAAACCAAAATACACACACACACAAAAACAAAAACAAAAACACACACACGCACACACACACAAAAACAAGCACACACACACAAACAAAAACACACACAAAAAGAAAAACACACACACACAAAAAGAAAAACACACAAAAACAAAAACACACACAAAAACAAGCACACACACAAACACACACACAAAAACAAAAACACAAACAAAAACAAAAACACGCACACACACACAAAAACATAACAGACACACACACAAAAACAAAAACACACACACACAAAAACAAAAACACACACAAAACAAACACACACACACACACACAAAAACAAAAACACACACAAAAACAAAAACACACACACACAAAAACAAATACACACACAAAAACACACACACAATAACAAAAACACACACAAAAACAAACACACACACACAAACAAAAACACACATTAAACAAAAGCACACATAAAAACAAACGCACACACACACTCACAAAAACAAAACCATACACAAAAACAAAAACAAACTCAAAAACAAACACACAAAGACAAAAACACACACAAAAACAAACACACACACACAAACAAAGACAAAGACAAAAACAAACACACACACACACAAACACACACACAAAAACAAAAACACACAAAAATACAAAAACACACACAAAAACAAAAACACACACACACAAAAACAAATACACACACAAAAACACACACACAATAACAAAAACACACATAAAAACAAACACACACACACACTAACAAAAACACACATTAAACAAAAGCACACATAAAAACAAACGCGCACACACACTCACAAAAACAAAACCATACACAAAAACAAAAACAAACTCAAAAACAAACACACACACACAAAGACAAAAACACACACAAAAACAAACACACACACACAAACAAAGACAAAAACAAACACACACACACACAAACACACACACAAAAACAAAAACACACAAAAATACAAAAACACACACAAAAACAAAAACACACAAAAATACAAAAACACACACAAACACACACAAAAACAAGTATGCACACAAAAACAAAAACACACACACACAAAAACAAAACGCACACAAAAACAAAAACACACACACACAAAAACAAAACAAAAACACACACTCACAATAACAAAAACACACACAAAAACAAAAACACGCACACACCAAAACAAAAACACACACAAAAATACACACACACACACACACAAACAAATACACACACGAAAACAAAACCACACACACACACGAAAACAAAAAAAACACAAAAACAAATACACACACATACAAAAACAGAAACACACACAAAAACAAAAACACACACACAGAAACAAAATCACACACAAAAACAAAAGCACACACACACAAAATCAAAAACACACACAAAAACAAACACACACACACAGACAAACAAAAACACACACAAAAACAAACACACAAACACACAAACAAAAACACACACAAAAACAAACACACACACACACAAATAAAAACACACACAAAAACAAACACACACACACACACACAAAAACAAAAACACACACACGCACACACACACAAAAACAAGCACACACACACAAACAAAAACACACACAAAAAGAAAAACACACACACACAAAAAGAAAAACACACACAAAAACAAAAACACACACAAAAACAAGCACACACACAAACAAAAACACACTCACAAAAACAAAAACACACACAAAAACAAAAACACACACAAAAACAAAAACACACACACACAAAAACAAAAACACACACAAAAACAAAAACACACACACACAAAAACAAAAACACACACACAAAAACAAAAACACACACAAAAACAAACACACACACACAAAAACAAAAACACACACAAAAACAAAAACACACACACACAAAAACAAATACACACACAAAAACACACACACACAATAACAAAAACACACACAAAAACAAACACACACACACAAACAAAAACACACATTAAACAAAAGCACACATGAAAACAAACGCACACACACACTCACAAAAACAAAACCATACACAAAAACAAAAACAAACTCAAAAACAAACACACACACACAAAGACAAAAACACACACAAAAACAAAGACACACACACACAAACACACACACAAAAACAAAAACACACAAAAATACAAAAAAACACACAAAAACAAAAACACACACAAAAACAAAAACACACACACACAAAAATAAAAACACACACAAAAACAAAAACACACACAAAAACAAAAACACGCACACACCAAAACAAAAACACACACAAAAAAAACACACACACACACAAAAACAAAATCACACACAAAAACAAAACAACACACACACGAACACACACACAGAAACAAAATCACACACAAAAACAAAAACACACACACACACACAAAAACAAAAACACACACAAAAACAAATACACACACACAAAATCAAAAACACACACAAAAACAAAAACACACACACACACAAAATCAAAAACACACACAAAAACAAAAACACACACACACAAAAACAAAATCACACACAAAAACAAAAGCACGCACATACAAACACACAGACACAAAAACAAAAACACACACAAACACAAAAACACATACAAAAAAAAACCACACACACAAAAACAAAAACACACACAAAAACAAAAACACGCACACACAAAAACAAAAACACACACAGAAACAAAAACACACACACACACAAAAACAAAATCACACACAAAAACAAAAACACACACACGAAAAGAAAAACATACACAAAAACAATAACACACACACACAAACAAAAACACACACAAAAACAAAAAACACACACAAAAACAAAAACACACACAATAACGAACACACACACACACACACAATTACAAAAACACACACAAAAACAAAAACACACACACTCAAAAACAAAAACATACACAAAAGCAAAAACACACACACACGTAAACACACACACTCACACAAACAAAAACACACACAAAAACAAAAACACACTCACACAAACACACACACACAAAATCAAAAACACACACAAAAACAAACACACACACACAAACAAACAAAAACACACACAAAAACAAACACACAAAAAAAAACACACACAAAAACAAACACACACACACAAACAAAAACACACACAAAAACAAACACACACACACAAACAAAAACACACACAAAAACAAAAACACACACACACAAAAACAAACACACACTCACACACAAAAACAAAAACACACACACAAAAACAAGCACACACACACAAACAAAAACACACACAAAAAGAAAAACATACACACACAAAAAGAAAAACACACACAAAAACAAAAACACACACAAAAACAAGCACACACACAAACAAAAACACACACACAAAAACAAAAACACACATAAAAACAAACGCACACACACACTCACAAAAACAAAACCATACACAAAAACAAAAAAACACACACAAACAAAAACACACACAAACAAAAACAAAAACACACACAAAAACAATCACACACACACACAAACACACACACAAAAACAAAAACACAAACAAAAACAAAAACACACACACACACACAAAAACAAACAGACACACACACAAAAACAAAAACACACACAAAAACAAAAACACACACACACAAAAACAAAAACACACACACACAAAAACAAAAACACACACAAAACAAACACACACACACACACACAAAAACAAAAACACACACAAAAACAAAAACACACACACACAAAAACAAATACACACACAAAAACACACACACAATAACAAAAACACACTCAAAAACAAACACACACACACAAACAAAAACACACATTAAACAAAAGCACACATAAAAACAAACGCACACACACACTCACAAAAACAAAACCATACACAAAAATAAAAACAAACTCAAAAACAAACACACACACACAAAGACAAAAACACACACAAAAACAAACACACACACAAAAACAAAAACACACAAAAATACAAAAACACACACAAAAACAAAAACACACAAAAATACAAAAACACACACAAACACACACAAAAACAAGTATGCACACAAAAACAAAAACACACACACACAAAAACAAAACGCACACAAAAACAAAAACACACACACACAAAAACAAAAACACACCAAAAACACACACTCACAATAACAAAAACACACACAAAAACAAAAACACGCACACACCAAAACAAAAACACACACAAAAATACACACACACACACACAAACAAATACACACACGAAAACAACACCACACACACACACAAAAACAAAAAAAACACAAAAACAAATACACACACATACAAAAACAGAAACACACACAAAAACAAAAACACACACACAGACAAACAAAAACACACACAAAAACAAACACACAAACACACAAACAAAAACACACACAAAAACAAACACACACACACACAAATAAAAACACACACAAAACAAACTCACACACACACAAACAAAAACACACACAAAATCAAAAACACACACACAAAAACAAACACACACACACACAAAAAAACAAAAACACACACACGCACACACACACAAAAACAAAAACACACACAAAAACAAATACACACACACAAAATCAAAAACACACACAAAAACAAAAACACACACACACACAAAATCAAAAACACACACAAAAACAAAAACACACACACACAAAAACAAAATCACACACAAAAACAAAAGCACGCACATACAAACACACAGACACAAAAACAAAAACACACACAAACACAAAAACACATACAAAAAAAAACCACACACACAAAAACAAAAACACACACAAAAACAAAAACACGCACACACAAAAACAAAAACACACACAGAAACAAAAACACACACACACACAAAAACAAAATCACACACAAAAACAAAAACACACACACGAAAAGAAAAACATACACAAAAACAATAACACACACACACAAACAAAAACACACACAAAAACAAAAAACACACACAAAAACAAAAACACACACAATAACGAACACACACACACACACACAATTACAAAAACACACACAAAAACAAAAACACACACACTCAAAAACAAAAACATACACAAAAGCAAAAACACACACACACGTAAACACACACACTCACACAAACAAAAACACACACAAAAACAAAAACACACTCACACAAACACACACACACAAAATCAAAAACACACACAAAAACAAACACACACACACAAACAAACAAAAACACACACAAAAACAAACACACAAAAAAAAACACACACAAAAACAAACACACACACACAAACAAAAACACACACAAAAACAAACACACACACACAAACAAAAACACACACAAAAACAAAAACACACACACACAAAAACAAACACACACTCACACACAAAAACAAAAACACACACACAAAAACAAGCACACACACACAAACAAAAACACACACAAAAAGAAAAACATACACACACAAAAAGAAAAACACACACAAAAACAAAAACACACACAAAAACAAGCACACACACAAACAAAAACACACACACAAAAACAAAAACACACATAAAAACAAACGCACACACACACTCACAAAAACAAAACCATACACAAAAACAAAAAAACACACACAAACAAAAACACACACAAACAAAAACAAAAACACACACAAAAACAATCACACACACACACAAACACACACACAAAAACAAAAACACAAACAAAAACAAAAACACACACACACACACAAAAACAAACAGACACACACACAAAAACAAAAACACACACAAAAACAAAAACACACACACACAAAAACAAAAACACACACACACAAAAACAAAAACACACACAAAACAAACACACACACACACACACAAAAACAAAAACACACACAAAAACAAAAACACACACACACAAAAACAAATACACACACAAAAACACACACACAATAACAAAAACACACTCAAAAACAAACACACACACACAAACAAAAACACACATTAAACAAAAGCACACATAAAAACAAACGCACACACACACTCACAAAAACAAAACCATACACAAAAATAAAAACAAACTCAAAAACAAACACACACACACAAAGACAAAAACACACACAAAAACAAACACACACACAAAAACAAAAACACACAAAAATACAAAAACACACACAAAAACAAAAACACACAAAAATACAAAAACACACACAAACACACACAAAAACAAGTATGCACACAAAAACAAAAACACACACACACAAAAACAAAACGCACACAAAAACAAAAACACACACACACAAAAACAAAAACACACCAAAAACACACACTCACAATAACAAAAACACACACAAAAACAAAAACACGCACACACCAAAACAAAAACACACACAAAAATACACACACACACACACAAACAAATACACACACGAAAACAACACCACACACACACACAAAAACAAAAAAAACACAAAAACAAATACACACACATACAAAAACAGAAACACACACAAAAACAAAAACACACACACAGACAAACAAAAACACACACAAAAACAAACACACAAACACACAAACAAAAACACACACAAAAACAAACACACACACACACAAATAAAAACACACACAAAACAAACTCACACACACACAAACAAAAACACACACAAAATCAAAAACACACACACAAAAACAAACACACACACACACAAAAAAACAAAAACACACACACGCACACACACACAAAAACAAGCACACACACACAAACAAAAACACACACACACAAAAACACACACACACAAAAACACACACACACAAAAACAAAAACACACACAAAACAAACACACACACACACACACAAAAACAAAAACACACACAAAAACAAAAACACACACACACAAAAACAAATACACACACAAAAACACACACACAATAACAAAAACACACACAAAAACAAACACACACACACAAACAAAAACACACATTAAACAAAAGCACACATAAAAACAAACGCACACACACACTCACAAAAACAAAACCATACACAAAAACAAAAACAAACTCAAAAACAAACACACAAAGACAAAAACACACACAAAAACAAACACACACACACAAACAAAGACAAAGACAAAAACAAACACACACACACACAAACACACACACAAAAACAAAAACACACAAAAATACAAAAACACACACAAAAACAAAAACACACACACACAAAAACAAATACACACACAAAAACACACACACAATAACAAAAACACACATAAAAACAAACACACACACACACTAACAAAAACACACATTAAACAAAAGCACACATAAAAACAAACGCGCACACACACTCACAAAAACAAAACCATACACAAAAACAAAAACAAACTCAAAAACAAACACACACACACAAAGACAAAAACACACACAAAAACAAACACACACACACAAACAAAGACAAAGACAAAAACAAACACACACACACACAAACACACACACAAAAACAAAAACACACAAAAATACAAAAACACACACAAAAACAAAAACACACAAAAATACAAAAACACACACAAACACACACAAAAACAAGTATGCACACAAAAACAAAAACACACACACACAAAAACAAAACGCACACAAAAACAAAAACACACACACACAAAAACAAAACAAAAACACACACTCACAATAACAAAAACACACACAAAAACAAAAACACGCACACACCAAAACAAAAACACACACAAAAATACACACACACACACACACAAACAAATACACACACGAAAACAAAACCACACACACACACAAAAACAAAAAAAACACAAAAACAAATACACACACATACAAAAACAGAAACACACACAAAAACAAAAACACACACACAGAAACAAAATCACACACAAAAACAAAAGCACACACACACAAAATCAAAAACACACACAAAAACAAACACACACACACAGACAAACAAAAACACACACAAAAACAAACACACAAACACACAAACAAAAACACACACAAAAACAAACACACACACACACAAATAAAAACACACACAAAAACAAACACACACACACACACACAAAAACAAAAACACACACACGCACACACACACAAAAACAAGCACACACACACAAACAAAAACACACACAAAAAGAAAAACACACACACACAAAAAGAAAAACACACACAAAAACAAAAACACACACAAAAACAAGCACACACACAAACAAAAACACACTCACAAAAACAAAAACACACACAAAAACAAAAACACACACAAAAACATAAACACACACACACAAAAACAAAAACACACACAAAAACAAAAACACACACACACAAAAACAAAAACACACACACACAAAAACAAAAACACACACAAAAACAAACACACACACACAAAAACAAAAACACACACAAAAACAAAAACACACACACACAAAAACAAATACACACACAAAAACACACACACACAATAACAAAAACACACACAAAAACAAACACACACACACAAACAAAAACACACATTAAACAAAAGCACACATAAAAACAAACGCACACACACACTCACAAAAACAAAACCATACACAAAAACAAAAACAAACTCAAAAACAAACACACACACACAAAGACAAAAACACACACAAAAACAAAGACACACACACACAAACACACACACAAAAACAAAAACACACAAAAATACAAAAACACACACAAAAACAAAAACACACACAAAAACAAAAACACACACACACAAAAACAAAAACACACACAAAAACAAAAACACACACAAAAACAAAAACACGCACACACCAAAACAAAAACACACACAAAAAAAACACACACACACACACAAAAACAAAATCACACACAAAAACAAAACAACACACACACGAACACACACACAGAAACAAAATCACACACAAAAACAAAAACACACACACACACAAAAACAAAAACACACACAAAAACAAATACACACACACAAAATCAAAAACACACACAAAAACAAAAACACACACACACACAAAATCAAAAACACACACAAAAACAAAAACACACACACACAAAAACAAAATCACACACAAAAACAAAAGCACGCACATACAAACACACAGACACAAAAACAAAAACACACACAAACACAAAAACACATACAAAAAAAAACCACACACACAAAAACAAAAACACACACAAAAACAAAAACACGCACACACAAAAACAAAAACACACACAGAAACAAAAACACACACACACACAAAAACAAAATCACACACAAAAACAAAAACACACACACGAAAAGAAAAACACACACAAAAACAATAACACACACACACAAACAAAAACACACACAAAAACAAAAAACACACACAAAAACAAAAACACACACAATAACGAACACACACACACACACACAATTACAAAAACACACACAAAAACAAAAACACACACACTCAAAAACAAAAACATACACAAAAGCAAAAACACACACACACGTAAACACACACACTCACAAAACAAAAACACACACAAAAACAAAAACACACTCACACAAACACACACACACAAAATCAAAAACACACACAAAAACAAACACACACACACAGACAAACAAAAACACACACAAAAACAAACACACAAACACACAAAAAAAAACACACACAAAAACAAACACACACACACACAAACAAAAACACACACAAAAACAAACACACACACACAAACAAAAACACACACAAAAACAAAAACACACACACACAAAAACAAACACACACTCACACACAAAAACAAAAACACACACACAAAAACAAGCACACACACACAAACAAAAACACACACAAAAAGAAAAACACACTCACACAAAAAGAAAAACACACACAAAAACAAAAACACACACAAAAACAAGCACACACACAAACAAAAACACACACACAAAAACAAAAACACACATAAAAACAAACGCACACACACACTCACAAAAACAAAACCATACACAAAAACAAAAAAACACACACAAACAAAAACACACGCAAACAAAAACAAAAACACACACAAAAACAATCACACACACACACAAACACACACACAAAAACAAAAACACAAACAAAAACAAAAACACACACACACACAAAAACAAACAGACACACACACAAAAACAAAAACACACACAAAAACAAAAACACACACACACAAAAACAAAAACACACACAAAACAAACACACACACACACACACAAAAACAAAAACACACACACACAAAAACAAATACACACACAAAAACACACACACAATAACAAAAACACACACAAAAACAAACACACACACACAAACAAAAACACACTTTAAACAAAAGCACACATAAAAACAAACGCACACACACACTCACAAAAACAAAACCATACACAAAAACAAAAACAAACTCAAAAACAAACACACACACACAAAGACAAAAACACACACAAAAACAAACACACACACAAAAACAAAAACACACAAAAATACAAAAACACACACAAAAACAAAAACACACAAAAATACAAAAACACACACAAACACACACAAAAACAAGTATGCACACAAAAACAAAAACACACACACACAAAAACAAAACGCACACAAAAACAAAAACACACACACACAAAAACAAAAACACACCAAAAACACACACTCACAATAACAAAAACACACACAAAAACAAAAACACGCACACACCAAAACAAAAACACACACAAAAATACACACACACACACACAAACAAATACACACACGAAAACAACACCACACACACACAAAAACAAAAAAAACACAAAAACAAATACACACACATACAAAAACAGAAACACACACAAAAACAAAAACACACACACAGACAAACAAAAACACACACAAAAACAAACACACAAACACACAAACAAAAACACACACAAAAACAAACACACACACACACAAATAAAAACACACACAAAAACAAACTCACACACACACAAACAAAAACACACACAAAAACAAAAACACACACACAAAAACAAACACACACACACACAAAAAAACAAAAACACACACACGCACACACACACAAAAACAAGCACACACACACAGACAAACAAAAACACACTCACAAAAACAAAAACACAAACAAAAACAAAAACACACACACACACACAAAAACAAAAACACACACAAAAACAAAAACACACACACACAAAAACAAAACACACACAAAAACAAAAACACACACACACAATAACAAAAACACACACAAAAACAAACACACACACAAACAAAAACACACATTAAACAAAAGCACACATAAAAACAAACGCACACACACACTCACAAAAACAAAACCATACACAAAAACAAAAACAAACTCAAAAACAAACACACACACAAAGACAACAACACACACAAAAACAAACACACACACACAAACAAAAATATATACAAAAACAAACACACACACACACAAACACACACACAAAAACAAAAACACACCAAAATACAAAAACACACACAAAAACAAAAACACACAAAAATACAAATACACACACAAACACACACAAAAACAAGTATGCACACAAAAACAAAAACACACACACACACAAAAACAAAAACACACACAAAAACAAAAACACACACACACAAAAACAAAAACACACACAAAAACAAAAACACGCACTCACAATAACAAAAACACACACAAAAACAAAAACACGCACACACCAAAACAAAAACACACACAAAAAAAACACACACACACACACAAAAACAAAATCACACACAAAAACAAAACAACACACACACGAACACACACACAGAAACAAAAACTCACACAAAAACAAACACACACACAAAAACAAAAACACACACAAACAAAAACACACACAAAAACAAAAACACACACAAAAACAAAAACACACACAAAAACAAATACACACACACAAAAACAAAAACACACACAAAAACAAACACACACACAAACAAAAACACACATTAAACAAAAGCACACATAAAAACAAACGCACACACACACTCACAAAAACAAAACCATACACAAAAACAAAAACAAACTCAAAAACAAACACACACACACAAAGACAAAAACACACACAAAAACAAACACACACACACAAACAAAAACATATACAAAAACAAACACACACACACACAAACACACACACAAAAACAAAAACACACCAAAATACAAAAACACACACAAAAACAAAAACACACAAAAATACAAAAACACACACAAACACACACAAAAACAAGTATGCACACAAAAACAAAAACACACACACACACAAAAACAAAAACACACACAAAAACAAAAACACACACACACAAAAACAAAAACACACACAAAAACAAAAACACGCACTCACAATAACAAAAACACACACAAAAACAAAAACACGCACACACCAAAACAAAAACACACACAAAAAAAACACACACACACACACAAAAACAAAATCACACACAAAAACAAAACAACACACACACGAACACACACACAGAAACAAAAACTCACACAAAAACAAACACACACACAAAAACAAAAACACACACAAACAAAAACACACACAAAAACAAAAACACACACACACACAAAAACAAAAACACACACAAAAACAAATACACACACACAAAAACAAAAACACACACAAAAACAAACACACACACAAACAAAAACACACATTAAACAAAAGCACACATAAAAACAAACGCACACACACACTCACAAAAACAAAACCATACACAAAAACAAAAACAAACTCAAAAACAAACACACACACACAAAGACAAAAACACACACAAAAACAAACACACACACACAAACAAAAACATATACAAAAACAAACACACACACACACAAACACACACACAAAAACAAAAACACACCAAAATACAAAAACACACACAAAAACAAAAACACACAAAAATACAAAAACACACACAAACACACACAAAAACAAGTATGCACACAAAAACAAAAACACACACACACACAAAATCAAAAACACACACAGAAACAAAAACACACACAAAAACAAACACACACACAAAAACAAAAACACACACAAACAAAAACACACACAAAAACAAAAACACACACACACACACAAAAACAAAAACACACACAAAAACAAATACACACACACATAAACAAAAACACACACAAAAACAAAAACACACACACACACAAAATCAAAAACACACACAAAAACAAAAACACACACACACAAAAACAAAATCACACACAAAAACAAAAGCACGCACATACAAACACACACGCACAAATACAAAAATACACACAAAAACAAACACACACACACACACAAAAAAAACCACACACACAAAAACAATAACACACACACACAAAAAGAAAAACGCACACAAAAACACACACACACACACACACAAACAAAAACACGCACAAAAACAAAAACACACACACACAAAAACAATAACACACACACACACAAAGAAAAACGCACACAAAAACACACACACACACACACAAACAAAAACACGCACAAAAACAAAAACACACACACACACAAAAACAAAAACACATACAAAAACGAACACACACACACACAAAAACACACACAAAAACAAAAACACACACGCAAAAACAAAATCACACACAAAAAAAACACACACAAAATCAAAAACACACACACACAAATACAAACACACACACACACAAAAACAAAAACACACACAAAAACAAAAACACACACACACAAAAACAAAAACACACAAAAACAAACACACACACACACACACAAAAACAAAATCACACACAAAAACAAAACAACACACACAAACACACACACAAAAACAAAAACACACACAAAAACACACAATCACACACAAAAACAAAAACACACGCAAAAACAAATACACACACACAAAAACAAAAACACACACAAAAACAAACACACACACACACAAAATCAAAAACACACACAAAAACAAAAACACACACACACAAAAACAAAATCAAACACAAAAACAAAAGCACACACATACAAACACACAGACACAAAAACAAAAACACACAAAACACAAAAACACACACAAAAACAAACACACAAGCACAAATACAAAAAAACAGACAAAAACAAACACACACAAAAACAAACACACACACACAAACAAAAACACACACACACACAAAGAAAAACACACACAAAAACACACACCCACACAAACAAAAACACGCACAAAAACAAAAATACACACACACAAAAACGAACACACACACAAAAACACACAAAAAAACAAAAACACATACACACACGCAGAAACAAAAACACACACAAAAACAAACGCGCACACACAGACAGACAAAAAACAAAAACACACACAAAAACAAAAACACACTCACACACAAAAACAAAAACACACACAGAAAAACAAAAACACACACAAAAACAAAAAACACACACACAATATCAAAATCACACACAAAAACAAAAATACACCCACACACACACAAACAAACACACACACACACACACACACAAAAACAAAAACACACACAAAAACAAAAACACACACACAAAAACAAAAACGCACACAAAAACAAAAACACACACACACACACAGAAACAAAAACACACACAAAAACAAAAAACACACACACACTAAATCAAAATCACACACAAAAACAAAAATACACACACACACACATACACACAAACAAATACACACACGAAAACAAAAACACACACACACAAAAACAAAAAAAACACAAAAACAAATACACACACATACAAAAACAGAAACACACACAAAAACAAAAACACACACACAGAAACAAAATCACACACAAAAACAAAAGCACACACACACAAACACACACACACAAAATCAAAAACACACACAAAAACAAACACACACACACAGACAAACAAAAACATTAACAAAAACAAACACACAAACAAAAACACACACAAAAACAAACACACACACACACAAACAAAAACACACACACACACACACAAAAACAAAAACAAAAACACACACACGCACACACACACAAAAACAAGCACACACACACAAACAAAAATACACACAAAAAGAAAAACACACACACGCAAAAACAAAATCACACACAAAAAAAACACACACACAAACAAAAACACACACAAAAACAAAAACACACACACACAAAAACAAACACACACACACACAAAAACAAAAACACACACACGCACACACACACAAAAACAAGCACACACACACAAACAAAAACACACACAAAAACAAGCACACACACAAACAAAAACACACACACAAAAACAAAAACACACATAAAAACAAACGCACACACACACTCACCAAAACAAAAACACACACAAAAACAAAAACACACACAAAAACAAAAAAACACACACACACACAAAAACAAAAACACACACAAAAACAAAAACACACACACAAAAACAAATACACACACAAAAACACACACACACAAAAACAAAAACACACACAAAAACAAACACACACACAAAACCAAAAACACACACAAAAACAAACACACACACACACACAAACAAACACACACACAAACAAAAACAAACACAAAAACAAAAACACACACACACACACAAAAACAACACACACACACACACACAAACAAAATAACACACAAAAACAAATGCACACACACAAACACACACACAAAAACAAAAACACACACAAAAACAAACACACACACACACACACAGACAAACAAAAAACACACAAAAACAAACACACACGCACACAAACAAAAACACACACAAAAACAAACAAACACACACACAAAAACAAAAACAAAAACACACACACACACAAAAATAAAAACACACACAAAAACAAATACACACACACACACAGACAAAAAACAAATACACACACACACACAGACAAAAAACAAAAACACACACAAAAACAAAAACACACACACACAAAAACAAAAACACACACAAAAACAAAAACACACACACACAGAAACAAAAACACACACAAAAACAAAAACACACACACACAAAAACAAACACACACACACAAAAACAAACACACACACACACACAAAAACAAAAATACACACAAAACCAAAAACACACTCACAAACAAAAACAAAAACACGCACAGAAAAAGAAAAACACTCACAAAAACAAAAATACACACACACACAATATCAAAATCACACACAAAAACAAAAATACACACACACACACAAACAAACACACACACACAAACAAAAACAAACACACACACACAAAGACAAAAACACACACAAAAACAAACACACACACACACAAAAACAAAAACACACAAAAATACAAAAACACACACAAAAACAAAAACACACAAAAATACAAAAACACACACAAACACACACAAAAACAAAAATGCACACAAAAACAAAAACACACACACACACAAAAACAAAAACACACACACACACACAAAAACAAAATCACACACAAAAACAAAACAACACACACACAAAACCAAAAACACACACAAAAACAAACACACACACACACACAAGCAAACACACACAAACAAAAACAAACACAAAAACAAAAACACACACACACACACAAAAACAAAAACACACACACACATAAAATCAAAAACACACACAAAAACAAAAACACACACAAACACAAAAACAAAAACACACACAAACACAAAAACACACACAAAAACAAACACACACGCACAAATACAAAAACACACACAAAAACACACACACAAACAAAAACACGCTCAAAAACAAAAAAAACAATAACACACACACACAAAAAGAAAAACGCACACAAAAACACAAACACACACACAAAAACAATAACACACACACACAAAGACAAAAACACACACAAAAACGAACACACACACACACAAAAACACACAAAAAAACAAAAACACATACACACACGCAGAAACAAAAACACACACAAAAACAAAAACACACACACACACACAAAAACAAAATCACACACAAAAAAAAACACACACAAGAACAAAAACACACACAAAAACACACACACACAAAAACAAAAACACACAAAAACAAACACACACACACACACAAAAACAAAATCACACGCAAAAACAAAACAGCACACACAAACATACACACAAAAACAAAAACACACACAAAAACAAACACACACACAAAAACAAAAACACACACAAAAACAAACACACACACACACAAAAACAAAAACACACACAAAAACAAATACACACACATACAAAAACAGAAACACACACAAAAACAAAAACACACACACAGAAACAAAATCACACACAAAAACAAATGCACACACACACAAACACACACACAAAAACAAAAACACACACAAAAACAAACACACACACACACAGACAAACAAAAAAACACACAAAAACAAACACACACGCACACAAACAAAAACACACACAAAAACAAACACACACACACACAAAAACAAAAACAAAAACACACACACACACAAACAAAAAACAAATACACACACACACAGACAAAAAACAAATACACACACACACAGACAAAAAACAAAAACACACACAAAAACAAAAACACACACACAAAAACAAACACACACACTCACACAAAAACAAAAACACACACAAAACCAAAAACACACTCACAAACAAAAACAAAAACACACACAGAAAAAGAAAAACACTCACAAAAACAAACACACACACACACAAACAAAAACACACACGAAAACAAAAACACACACACACACAAAAACAGAAACACACACAAAAACAAAACAACACACACACAAAAACAAAAACACACACAAAAACAAACACACACACAAAACCAAAAACACACACAAAAACAAACACACACACACACACAAACAAACACACACACAAACAAAAACAAACACAAAAACAAAAACACACACACACACACAAAAACAAAAACACACACACACAAAATCAAAAACACACACAAAAACAAAAACACACACAAACACAAAAACAAAAACACACACAAACACAAAAACACACACAAAAACAAACACACACGCACAAATACAAAAACACACACAAAAACAAACACACACACACACAAAAAAAACAAACACACACACAAAAACAATAACACACACACACAAAAAGAAAAGCGCACACAAAAACACACACACACACACACAAACAAAAACACGCTCAAAAACAAAAAAAACAATAACACACACACACAAAAAGAAAAACGCACACAAAAACACAAACACACACACAAAAACAATAACACACACACACAAAGACAAAAACACACACAAAAACGAACACACACACACACAAAAACACACAAAAAAACAAAAACACATACACACACGCAGAAACAAAAACACACACAAAAACAAAAACACACAAACACACACACAAAAACAAAATCACACACAAAAAAAACACACACAAAAACAAAAACACACACAAAAACAAAAACACACACACACAAAAACAAAAACACACAAAAACAAACACACACACACACACAAAAACAAAATCACACGCAAAAACAAAACAGCACACACAAACACACACACAAAAACAAAAACACACACAAAAACAAACACACACACAAAAACAAAAACACACACAAAAACAAACACACACACACACAAAAACAAAAACACACACAAAAACAAATACACACACATACAAAAACAGAAACACACACAAAAACAAAAACACACACACAGAAACAAAATCACACACAAAAACAAATGCACACACACACAAACACACACACAAAAACAAAAACACACACAAAAACAAACACACACACACACACAGACAAACAAAAAAACACACAAAAACAAACACACACGCACACAAACAAAAACACAAATAAAAACAAACACACACACACACAAAAACAAAAACAAAAACACACACAAAAACAAAAACACACATACACACAAAGAAAAACACACACAAAAACACACACACACACACAAACAAAAAACAAATACACACACACAGACAAAAAACAAATACACACACACACGCACAGACAAAAAACAAAAACACACACAAAAACAAAAACACACACACAAAACCAAAAACACACACAAAAACAAAAACACACCCACACAGAAACAAAAACACACACAAAAACAAAAACACACACACACAAAAACAAACACACACACACAAAAACAAACACACACACACACACAAAAACAAAAACACACACAAAACCAAAAACACACTCACAAACAAAAACAAAAACACACACAAAAACAAATACACACACATACAAAAACAGAAACACACACAAAAACAAAAACACACACACAGAAACAAAATCACACACAAAAACAAATGCACACACACACAAACACACACACAAAAACAAAAACACACACAAAAACAAACACACACACACACAGACAAACAAAAAAACACACAAAAACAAACACACACGCACACAAACAAAAACACACACAAAAACAAACACACACACAAAAACAAAAACAAAAACACACACAAAAACAAAAACACACATACACACAAAGAAAAACACACACAAAAACACACACACACACACAAACAAAAAACAAATACACACACACAGACAAAAAACAAATACACACACACACACAGACAAAAAACAAAAACACACACAAAAACAAAAACACACACACAAAACCAAAAACACACACAAAAACAAAAACACACCCACACAGAAACAAAAACACACACAAAAACAAAAACACACACACACAAAAACAAACACACACACACAAAAACAAACACACACACACACACAAAAACAAAAACACACACAAAACCAAAAACACACTCACAAACAAAAACAAAAACACACACAGAAAAAGAAAAACACTCACAAAAACAAACACACACACACACAATATCAAAATCACACACAAAAACAAAAATACACGCACACACACAAACAAACACACACACACACAAACAAAAACACACACGAAAACAAAAACACACACACACACACAAAAACAGAAACACACACAAAAACAAATACACACACACACAAAAACAAAAACACACACAAAAACAAAAACACACACACAAAAACAAAAACACACACAAAAACAAAAACACACACACACACAAAAACAAAAACACACACAAAAACAAAAGCACAAACACACACAAAAACAAAAACACACACAATAACGAACACACACAAACACAAATACAAAAACACACACAAAAACAAAAACACACACACTCAAAAACAACAACACACACAAAAACAAAAACACACACACACAAAAACCAAAAACACACACAAAAACAAAAACACACACACACACACAGAAACAACATCACACACAAAAACAAAAAAAAACACGAAAACAAAAACACACTCACACACAAAAACAAAAACACAAACAAAAACAAAATCTTTCACAGAAAAACAAAAACACACACAAAAACAAAAAACACACACACACAAAATCAAAATCACACACAAAAACAAAAATACACACACACACACAAAAACAAAAAAAAACACAAAAACAAATACACACACACACAAAATCAAAAACACACACAAAAACAAACACACACACACAGACAAACAAAAACACACACAAAAACAAAAACACACACAAAAAGAAAAACACTCACACACAAAAAGAAAAACACACACAAAAACAAAAACACACACAAAAACAAGCACACACACAAACAAAAACACACACACAAAAACACACGCAAAAACACACACATAAACAAAAACACACACACACAAAAACAAAAACACAAACAAAAACAAAAACACACACACACAAAAACAAAAACACACACACACAAAAACAAAAACACACACAAAAACAAAAACACACACACACACACAAAATCAAAAACACACACAAAACAAAAAACACACACACACAAAATCAAAATCACACACAAAAACAAAAATACACACACACACAAACAAAAACACACACACATACAAACAAATACACACACGAAAACAAAAACACACACACACACAAAAACAAAAAAAAACACAAAAACAAATACACACACATACAAAAACAGAAACACACACAAAAACAAAAACACACACACAGAAACAAAATCACACACAAAAACAAAAGCACACACACAAACACACACACACAAAATCAAAAACACACACAAAAACAAACACACAAACACAGACAAACAAAAACACACACAAAAACAAACACACACACACAAAAATAAAAACACACACAAAAACAAACACACACAAACAAAAACACACACAAAAACAAAAACACACACACACAAAAACAAACACACACACACACACACAAAAACAAAAACAAAAACACACACACAAAAACAAGCACACACAGACAAACAAAAACACAGACAAAAAGAAAAACACACACACAAAAAGAAAAACACACACAAAAACAAAAACACACATAAAAACAAACGCACACACACACTCACAAAAACAAAACCATACACAAAAACAAAAACACACACATAAACAAAAACACACACAAACAAAAACAAAAACACACACAAAAACAAACACACACACACACACAAACACACACACAAAAACCAAAACACACACAAAAACAAGCACACACACAAACAAAAACACACACACAAAAACAAAAACACACATAAAAACAAACGCACACACACTCACAAAAACAAAACCATACACAAAAACAAAAACACACACATAAACAAAAACACACACAAATAAAAACAAAAACACACACACACAAAAACAAAAACACACACACACAGAAACAAAAACACACACAAAAACAAACACCCACACAAAAACAAACACACACACAACAACAAAAACACACACAAAAACAAAAACACACACAAAAAACAAAAACACACAAAAACAAAAACACACAAAAACAGAAAAACACAAAAAAACAAAAACACACAAAAACAAAAACACACACACACACACAAACAAAATCACACACAAAAACAAACACACACACACACAAAAACAAAAACACACACACGAAAAGAAAAACACACACAAAAACAAAAATACACATACACAAACAAACAAAGAACAAAGAACAAAGAAATGTACAGCACAGGAACAGGCCCTTCGGCCCTCCAAGCCCGTGCCGACCATACTGCCCGACTAAACTACAATCTTCTACACTTCCTGGGTCCGTATCCTTCTATTCCCATCCTATTCATATATTTGTCAAGATGCCCCTTAAATGTCCCTATCGTCCCTGCCTCCACTACCTCCTCCGGTAGTGAGTTCCAGGCACCCACTACCCTCTGCGTAAAAAACTTGCCTCGTACATCTACTCTAAACTTTGCCCCTCTCACCTTAAACCTATGCCCCCTAGTAATTGACCCCTCTACCCTGGGGAAAAGCCTCTGACTATCCACTCTGTCTATGCCCCTCATAATTTTGTATACCTCTATCAGGTCGCCCCTCAACCTCCTTCGTTCCAGTGAGAACAAACCGAGTTTATTCAATCGCTCCTCATAGCTTATGCCCTCCATACCAGGCAACATTCTGGTAAATCTCTTCTGCACCCTCTCTAAAGCCTCCACATCCTTCTGGTAGTGTGGCGACCAGAATTGAACACTATACTCCAAGTGTGGCCTAACTAAGGTTCTATACAGCTGCAACATGACTTGCCAATTCTTATACTCAATGCCCCGGCCAATGAAGGCAAGCATGCCGTATGCCTTCTTGACTACCTTCTCCACCTGTGTAGCCCCTTTCAGTGATCTGTGGACCTGTACTCCTAGATCTCTTTGACTTTCAATACTCTTGAGGGTTCTACCATTCACTGTATATTCCCTACCTGCATTAGCCCTTCCAAAATGCATTACCTCACATTTGTCCAGGTTAAACTCCATCTGCCATCTCTCCGCCCAAGTCTCCAGACAATCTAAATCCTGCTGTATCCTCAGACAGTCCTCATCGCTATCCGCAATTCCACCAACCTTTGTGTCGTCTGCAAACTTACTAATCAGACCAGTTACATTTTCCTCCAAATCATTTATATATACTACAAAGAGCAAAGGTCCCAGCACTGATCCCTGTGGAACACCACTGGTCACAGCCCTCCAATTAGAAAAGCATCCCTCCATTGCTACCCTCTGCCTTCTATGGCCTAGCCAGTTCTGTATCCACCTTGCCAGTTCACCCCTGATCCCGTGTGACTTCACCTTTTGTACTAGTCTACCATGAGGGACCTTGTCAAAGGCCTTACTGAAGTCCATATAGACAACATCTACTGCCCTACCTGCATCAATCATCTTAGTGACCTCCTCGAAAAACTCGATCAAGTTAGTGAGACACGACCTCCCCTTCACAAAACCGTGCTGCCTCTCACTAATACGTCCATTTGCTTCCAAATGGGAGTAGATCCTGTCTCGAAGAATTCTCTCCAGTAATTTCCCTACCACTGAAGTAAGGCTCACCGGCCTGTAGTTCCCGGGATTATCCCTGCCACCCTTCTTAAACAGAGGAACAACATTGGCTATTCTCCAGTCCTCCGGGACATCCCCTGAAGACAGCGAGGATCCAAAGATTTCTGTCAAGGCCTCAGCAATTTCCTCTCCAGCCTCCTTCAGTATTCTGGGGTAGATCCCATCCGGCCCTGGGGACTTATCTACCTTAATATTTTTTAAGACACCCAACACCTCGTCTTTTTGGATCACAATGTGACCCAGGCTATCTACACCCCCTTCTCCAGACTCAACATCTACCAATTCCTTCTCTTTGGTGAATACTGATGCAAAGTATTCATTTAGTACCTCGCCCATTTCCTCTGGCTCCACACATAGATTCCCTTGCCTATCCTTCAGTGGGCCAACCCTTTCCCTGGCTACCCTCTTGCTTTTTATGTAAGTGTAAAAAGCCTTGGGATTTTCCTTAACCCTATTTGCCAATGACTTTTCATGACCCCTTCTAGCCCTCCTGACTCCCTGCTTAAGTTCCTTCCTACTTTCCTTATATGCCACACAGGCTTCGTCTGTTCCCAGCCTTTTAGCCCTGACAAATGCCTCCTTTTTCTTTTTGACGAGGCCTACAATATCATTCGTCATCCAAGGTTCCCGAAAATTGCCGTATTTGTCTTTCTTCCTCACAGGAACATGCCTGTCCTGTATTCCTATCAACTGACACTTGAAAGCCTCCCACATGTCAGATGTTGATTTGCCCTCAAACATCCGCCCCCAATCTATGCTCTTCAGTTCCCGCCTAATATTGTTATAATTAGCCTTCCCCCAAACAAAAACACACACACAGAAACAAAAACACACACAAAAACAAACACACACACAAAAACAAAAACACACACAAAAACAAACACACACACACACACACCATCAAAAACACACACAAACAAAAACACACACAAAAGCAAAAACACACACACACACACACACAAAAACAAAAACACACACAAAAACAAATACACACACACAAAAACAAAAACACACACAAAAACAAAAACACACACACACACAAAATCAAAAACACACACAAAAACAAAAACACACACACACGAAAACAAAATCACACACAAAAACAAAAGCACACACATACAAACACACAGACACAAAAACAAAAACACACACAAACACAAAAACACATACAAAAACAAAAACACACACACACACAAAAACACACAAAAAACAAAAACATATACACACACGCAGAAACAAAAACACACAAAACAAAAACACACACACACACGCAAAAACAAAAACACACAAAAATACAAAAACACACACAAAAACAAAAACACACAAAAACAAAAACACACACACACACAAAAACAAAAACACACACACACACAAAAACAAAATCACACACAAAAACAAAACAACACACACACAAAAACAAAAACACACACAAAAACAAACACACACACAAAAACAATAACACACACACACAAAAAGAAAAACGTACACAAAAACACACACACACACACACAAACAAAAACACGCTCAAAAACAAAAAAACACACACACAAAGACAAAAACACACACAAAAACGAACACACACACACACAAAAACACACAAAAAAACAAAAACAAACACACACACACACAAAAACAAAAATACACACACACACAAACAAATACACACACGAAAACAAAAACACACACACACACAAAAACAAAAAAAAACACAAAAACAAATACACACACATACAAAAACAGAAACACACACAAAAACAAAAACACACACACAGAAACAAAATCACACACAAAAACAAAAGCACACACACACAAACACACACACACAAAATCAAAAACACACACAAAAACAAACACACAAACACAGACAAACAAAAACACACACAAAAACAAACACACAAACAAAAACACACACAAAAACAAACACACACACACAAAAATAAAAACACACACAAAAACAAACACACACAAACAAAAACACACACAAAAACAAAAACACACACACACAAAAACAAACACACACACACACACACAAAAACAAAAACAAAAACACACACACAAAAACAAGCACACACACACAAACAAAAACACACACAAAAAGAAAAACAGACACACAAAAAGAAAAACACACACAAAAACAAAAACACACACAAAAACAAGCACACACACAAACAAAAACACACACACAAAAACAAAAACACACATAAAAACAAACGCACACACACACTCACAAAAACAAAACCATACACAAAAACAAAAACACACACATAAACAAAAACACACACAAACAAAAACAAAAACACACACAAAAACAAACACACACACACACAAACACACACACAAAAACCAAAACACACACAAAAACAAGCACACACACAAACAAAAACACACACACAAAAACAAAAACACACATAAAAACAAACGCACACACACACTCACAAAAACAAAACCATACACAAAAACAAAAACACACACATAAACAAAAACACACACAAATAAAAACAAATACACACACACAAAAACAAAAACACACACAAAAACAAAAACACACACACACAAAATCAAAAACACACACAAAAACAAAAACACACACACACGAAAACAAAATCACACACAAAAACAAAAGCACACACATACAAACACACAGACACAAAAACAAAAACACACACAAACACAAAAACACATACAAAAACAAAAACACACACACAAAAACAAAAACAAAAACACACACAAAAACAAAAACACACATACACACAAAGAAAAACACACACAAAAACACACACACACACACAAACAAAAAACAAATACACACACACAGACAAAAAACAAATACACACACACACACAGACAAAAAACAAAAACACACACAAAAACAAAAACACACACACAAAACCAAAAACACACACAAAAACAAAAACACACACACACAGAAACAAAAACACACACAAAAACAAAAACACACACACACAAAAACAAACACACACACACAAAAACAAACACACACACACACAAAAACAAAAACACACACAAAACCAAAAACACACTCACAAACAAAAACAAAAACACACACAGGAAAAGAAAAACACTCACAAAAACAAACACACACACACACAATATCAAAATCACACACAAAAACAAAAATACACGCACACACACAAACAAACACACACACACAAACAAAAACACACACGAAAACAAAAACACACACACACACACAAAAACAGAAACACACACAAAAACAAATACACACACACACAAAAACAAAAACACACACAAAAACAAAAACACACACACAAAAACAAAAACACACACAAAAACAAAAACACACACACACACAAAAACAAAAACACACACAAAAACAAAAGCACAAACACACACAAAAACAAAAACACACACAATAACGAACACACACACACACAAATACAAAAACACACACAAAAACAAAAACACACACACTCAAAAACAACAACACACACAAAAACAAAAACACACACACACAAAAACCAAAAACACACACAAAAACAAAAACACACACACACACACAGAAACAAAATCACACACAAAAACAAAAACACCCACAAGAACAAACATACACACACAAAAACAAACACACACACAAAAACAAAAAAAAACACGAAAACAAAAACACTCACACACAAAAACAAAAACACAAACAAAAACAAAATCTTTCACAGAAAAACAAAAACACACACAAAAACAAAAAACACACACACACAAAATCAAAATCACACACAAAAACAAAAATACACACACACACACAAAAACAAAAAAAAACACAAAAACAAATACACACACACACAAAATCAAAAACACACACAAAAACAAACACACACACACAGACAAACAAAAACACACACAAAAACAAAAACACACACAAAAAGAAAAACACTCACACACAAAAAGAAAAACACACACAAAAACAAAAACACACACAAAAACAAGCACACACACAAACAAAAACACACACACAAAAACACACGCAAAAACACACACAAAAACAAAAACACACACACACAAAAACAAAAACACAAACAAAAACAAAAACACACACACACAAAAACAAAAACACACACACAAAAACAAAAACACACACAAAAACAAAAACACACACACACACACACAAAATCAAAAACACACACAAAACAAAAAACACACACACACAAAATCAAAATCACACACAAAAACAAAAATACACACACACACAAACAAAAACACACACACATACAAACAAATACACACACGAAAACAAAAACACACACACACACAAAAACAAAAAAAAACACAAAAACAAATACACACACATACAAAAACAGAAACACACACAAAAACAAAAACACACACACAGAAACAAAATCACACACAAAAACAAAAGCACACACACAAACACACACACACAAAATCAAAAACACACACAAAAACAAACACACAAACACAGACAAACAAAAACACACACAAAAACAAACACACACACACAAAAATAAAAACACACACAAAAACAAACACACACAAACAAAAACACACACAAAAACAAAAACACACACACACAAAAACAAACACACACACACACACACACAAAAACAAAAACAAAAACACACACACAAAAACAAGCACACACAGACAAACAAAAACACAGACAAAAAGAAAAACACACACACAAAAAGAAAAACACACACAAAAACAAAAACACACACAAAAACAAGCACACACACAAACAAAAACACACACACAAAAACAAAAACACACATAAAAACAAACGCACACACACACTCACAAAAACAAAACCATACACAAAAACAAAAACACACACATAAACAAAAACACACACAAACAAAAACAAAAACACACACAAAAACAAACACACACACACACACAAACACACACACAAAAACCAAAACACACACAAAAACAAGCACACACACAAACAAAAACACACACACAAAAACAAAAACACACATAAAAACAAACGCACACACACTCACAAAAACAAAACCATACACAAAAACAAAAACACACACATAAACAAAAACACACACAAATAAAAACAAAAACACACACACACAAAAACAAAAACACACACACACAGAAACAAAAACACACACAAAAACAAACACCCACACAAAAACAAACACGCACACAACAACAAAAACACACACAAAAACAAAAACACACACAAAAAACAAAAACACACAAAAACAAAAACACACAAAAACAGAAAAACACAAAAAAACAAAAACACACAAAAACAAAAACACACACACACACACAAACAAAATCACACACAAAAACAAACACACACACACACAAAAACAAAAACACACACACGAAAAGAAAAACACACACAAAAACAAAAACACACATACACAAACAAAAACACACACACAGAAACAAAAACACACACAAAAACAAACACACACACAAAAACAAAAACACACACAAAAACAAACACACACACACACACACCATCAAAAACACACACAAACAAAAACACACACAAAAGCAAAAACACACACACACACACACACAAAAACAAAAACACACACAAAAACAAATACACACACACAAAAACAAAAACACACACAAAAACAAAAACACACACACACACAAAATCAAAAACACACACAAAAACAAAAACACACACACACGAAAACAAAATCACACACAAAAACAAAAGCACACACATACAAACACACAGACACAAAAACAAAAACACACACAAACACAAAAACACATACAAAAACAAAAACACACACACACACAAAAACACACAAAAAAACAAAAACATATACACACACGCAGAAACAAAAACACACAAAACAAAAACACACACACACACGCAAAAACAAAAACACACAAAAATACAAAAACACACACAAAAACAAAAACACACAAAAACAAAAACACACACACACACAAAAACAAAAACACACACACACACAAAAACAAAATCACACACAAAAACAAAACAACACACACACAAAAACAAAAACACACACAAAAACAAACACACACACAAAAACAATAACACACACACACAAAAAGAAAAACGTACACAAAAACACACACACACACACAAACAAAAACACGCTCAAAAACAAAAAAACACACACACAAAGACAAAAACACACACAAAAACGAACACACACACACACAAAAAAACACAAAAAAACAAAAACAAACACACACACACACAAAAACAAAAATACACACACACACAAACAAATACACACACGAAAACAAAAACACACACACACACAAAAACAAAAAAAAACACAAAAACAAATACACACAAATACAAAAACAGAAACACACACAAAAACAAAAACACACACACAGAAACAAAATCACACACAAAAACAAAAGCACACACACACAAACACACACACACAAAATCAAAAACACACACAAAAACAAACACACAAACACAGACAAACAAAAACACACACAAAAACAAACACACACACACAAAAATAAAAACACACACAAAAACAAACACACACAAACAAAAACACACACAAAAACAAAAACACACACACACAAAAACAAACACACACACACACACACACAAAAACAAAAACAAAAACACACACACAAAAACAAGCACACACAGACAAACAAAAACACAGACAAAAAGAAAAACACACACACAAAAAGAAAAACACACACAAAAACAAAAACACACACAAAAACAAGCACACACACAAACAAAAACACACACACAAAAACAAAAACACACATAAAAACAAACGCACACACACACTCACAAAAACAAAACCATACACAAAAACAAAAACACACACATAAACAAAAACACACACAAACAAAAACAAAAACACACACAAAAACAAACACACACACACACACAAACACACACACAAAAACCAAAACACACACAAAAACAAGCACACACACAAACAAAAACACACACACAAAAACAAAAACACACATAAAAACAAACGCACACACACTCACAAAAACAAAACCATACACAAAAACAAAAACACACACATAAACAAAAACACACACAAATAAAAACAAAAACACACACACACAAAAACAAAAACACACACACACAGAAACAAAAACACACACAAAAACAAACACCCACACAAAAACAAACACGCACACAACAACAAAAACACACACAAAAACAAAAACACACACAAAAAACAAAAACACACAAAAACAAAAACACACAAAAACAGAAAAACACAAAAAAACAAAAACACACAAAAACAAAAACACACACACACACACAAACAAAATCACACACAAAAACAAACACACACACACACAAAAACAAAAACACACACACGAAAAGAAAAACACACACAAAAACAAAAACACACATACACAAACAAAAACACACACACAGAAACAAAAACACACACAAAAACAAACACACACACAAAAACAAAAACACACACAAAAACAAACACACACACACACACACCATCAAAAACACACACAAACAAAAACACACACAAAAGCAAAAACACACACACACACACACACAAAAACAAAAACACACACAAAAACAAATACACACACACAAAAACAAAAACACACACAAAAACAAAAACACACACACACACAAAATCAAAAACACACACAAAAACAAAAACACACACACACGAAAACAAAATCACACACAAAAACAAAAGCACACACATACAAACACACAGACACAAAAACAAAAACACACACAAACACAAAAACACATACAAAAACAAAAACACACACACACACAAAAACACACAAAAAAACAAAAACATATACACACACGCAGAAACAAAAACACACAAAACAAAAACACACACACACACGCAAAAACAAAAACACACAAAAATACAAAAACACACACAAAAACAAAAACACACAAAAACAAAAACACACACACACACAAAAACAAAAACACACACACACACAAAAACAAAATCACACACAAAAACAAAACAACACACACACAAAAACAAAAACACACACAAAAACAAACACACACACAAAAACAATAACACACACACACAAAAAGAAAAACGTACACAAAAACACACACACACACACAAACAAAAACACGCTCAAAAACAAAAAAACACACACACAAAGACAAAAACACACACAAAAACGAACACACACACACACAAAAAAACACAAAAAAACAAAAACAAACACACACACACACAAAAACAAAAATACACACACACACAAACAAATACACACACGAAAACAAAAACACACACACACACAAAAACAAAAAAAAACACAAAAACAAATACACACAAATACAAAAACAGAAACACACACAAAAACAAAAACACACACACAGAAACAAAATCACACACAAAAACAAAAGCACACACACACAAACACACACACACAAAATCAAAAACACACACAAAAACAAACACACAAACACAGACAAACAAAAACACACACAAAAACAAACACACAAACAAAAACACACACAAAAACAAACACACACACACACAAATAAAAACACACACAAAAACAAACACACACAAACAAAAACACACACAAAAACAAAAACACACACACACAAAAACAAACACACACACACACACACAAAAACAAAAACAAAAACACACACACAAAAACAAGCACACACACACAAACAAAAACACACACAAAAAGAAAAACACACACACAAAAAGAAAAACACACACAAAAACAAAAACACACACAAAAACAAGCACACACACAAACAAAAACACACACACAAAAACAAAAACACACATAAAAACAAACGCACACACACACTCACAAAAACAAAACCATACACAAAAACAAAAACACACACATAAACAAAAACACACACAAGCAAAAACAAAAACACACACAAAAACAAACACACACACACACAAACACACACACAAAAACCAAAACACACACAAAAACAAGCACACACACAAACAAAAACACACACACAAAAACAAAAACACACTTAAAAACAAACGCACACACACACTCACAAAAACAAAACAATACACAAAAACAAAAACACACACATAAACAAAAACACACACAAATAAAAACAAATACACACACACAAAAACAAAAACACACACAAAAACAAAAACACACACACACACAAAATCAAAAACACACACAAAAACAAAAACACACACACACGAAAACAAAATCACACACAAAAACAAAAGCACACACATACAAACACACAGACACAAAAACAAAAACACACACAAACACAAAAACACATACAAAAACAAAAACACACACACACACACAAACACACAAAAAAACAAAAACATATACACACACGCAGAAACAAAAACACACAAAACAAAAACACACACACACACGCAAAAACAAAATCACACACAAAAAAAACACACACAAAATCAAAAACACACACATAAATACAAACACACACACACACAAAAACAAAAACACACACAAAAACAAAAACACACACACACAAAAACACACAAAAACAAACACACACACACACATAAAAATAAACGCACACACACACTCACAAAAACAAACACACACACACACAAACACACACACAAAAACAAAAACACACAAAAATACAAAAACACACACAAAAACAAAAACACACAAAAATACAAAAACACACACAAACACACACAAAAACAAAAATGCACACAAAAACAAAAACACACACACACACAAAAACAAAAACACACACACACATAAAAACAAAATCACACACAAAAACAAAACAACACACACACAAAAACAAAAACACACACAAAAACAAAAACACACACACACACTGAAACAAAAACACACACAAAAACAAAAACACACACACACAAACACACACACACAAACAAAAACACACACAAAAGCAAAAACACACACACACAAAAAACTAAAACAAAAACGCACACACACACAAAAACAAAAACACACACAAAAACAAATACACCCACACACACAAAAGCAAAAACACACACACACACAAAAACAAAAACACACACGCACACAAAAACAAAAACACACACAAAAACAATAACACACACAGAACCAAACACACACACACACACAGAAAAACTATAACACACACAAAAACACACACAGACACACACAAAAACAAAAACACACACACACAAAAACAAAAACACATACAAAAACAAAAACACACATACACACACAAAAACAAATACACCCACACACACAAAAGCAAAAACACACACACACACAAAAACAAAAACACACACGCACACAAAAACAAAAACACACACAAAAACAATAACACACACAGAACCAAACACACACACACACACACAAAAACAAAAACACACACAAAAACAAAAACATACACAAAAGCAAAAACACACACACACAAAAAACTAAAATAAAAACGCACACACACACAAAAACAAAAACACACACAAAAACAAATACACCCACACACACAAAAGCAAAAACACACACACACACAAAAACAAAAACACACACGCACACAAAAACAAAAACACACACAAAAACAATAACACACACAGAACCAAACACACACACACACACACAGAAAAACTATAACACACACTAAAACACACACAGACACACACAAAAACAAAAACACACACACACAAAAACAAAAACACACACAAAAACAAAAACGGAGCGGGCTTTGGAAAGCGCGCGGTGTTTTCCCGCGCGCGGGAAGAAAGGCGGGAAGGGGAACGAAGGAATGCATATGGATTGGTAGACTCCCACGCGGGGAGGTCAATGGGACGGCGGGGGAAGCCGGGGTCAGCAGGTGTCAGCTGACTTACGGGAGTGACATGGGGGGAGCAAAAAAGCTAGACCGGGGTCTAGCGGGGGAGAGGGGAGGGGGGGAAGGGGGGGGAAAGGGTTGCTGCTGTACTGGCCGAAAGGGAATGGGACACAGAAGAGGTGGTCGGGACGGGGATCCCCCCTCTGGGGGACTGGAGGGTGAGGGAGGCGTGGACACGGGACTGGCCCAGAAAAGGAGATGCCTAGTCGGCGGGGCGTGGGGGGGGGGGGGGGTGAGAGTCCCTCCAATCCGGCTGATAACGTGGAATGTGAGGGGCCTGAATGGGCCGGTGAAGAGGGCTCGAGTGTTTGCGCACTTAAAGGGACTGAAGGCGGACGTGGCCATGCTCCAAGAGACACACCTGAAGGTGGCGGACCAGGTCAGGCTAAGAAAGGGATGGGTAGGACAGGTATTCCACTCTGGACTGGACGCGAAGAATAGAGGGGTGGCAATATTGGTGGGAAAGCGGGTGTCATTTGAGGCCAAGACTATCGTAGCGGACAATGGAGGGCGATATGTAATGGTGAGCGGTAGGCTGCAAGGGACGTGGGTGGTGTTGGTAAACGTATACGCCCCGAACTGGGATGATGCCGGATTCATGAAGCGCATGTTGGGGCGCATTCCGGACCTGGAGATAGGAGGCCTGATAATGGGAGGGGACTTCAATACAGTGTTGGATCCAGCACTGGACCGCTCCAAATCAAGGACTGGAAAGAGGCCGGCGGCGGCCAATGTACTTAGGGGGTTTATGGATCAGATGGGGGAGTGGACCTGTAGCGCACAATGACTTACGAGAGACGAGAAGTGATGAAGTCGATCCAGGCTTTATTAAACGATGCTTGTCCCCAGCAGCTCAGCAACAGAATGAAGCTGCGGGGAGAAGCTCGGGTTCTTATACTCCGCCTTCAGGGCGGAGCCAGGAGTCGGCAGCCAACCAGGACCCGGGATCTGTCAGCCAATAGCATCTCGGCTTCACAGTCCCACATGACCCCTAATACATACCACCACAGGACCCATGGCGGTTTGCAAGGCCGCAGGCCAGGGAATTTTCTTTCCTCTCCCATGTACACAAAGCCTACTCCCGGATAGATTTCTTTGTTCTGGGTAGGGCGCTCAACCCGAGGGTGGAAGGGATGGAGTATTCGGCTATAGCCGTTTCGGACCATGCCCCGCACTGGATGGAACTGGAGCTGGGAGAGGAGAGGGACCAACGCCCGTTGTGGCGGCTGGATGTGGGACTGCTGGCGGACGAGGTGATGTGTGGGAAGGTGAAGGGGTGTATCGAAAGGTACTTGGAGGCCAACGACAATGGGGAGGTGCGGGTGGGGGTGGTATGGGAGGCGTTGAAGGCGGTGATCAGGGGAGAGCTAATTTCCATTAGGGCTCATAGGGAGAAGACAGAGGGTATGGAAAGGGAGAGGTTAGTGGGGGAGATTTTGAGAGTAGACAGGAGATAC